>NW_017803002.1:454248-455631 GCF_001625305.1 Branchiostoma belcheri
CCGTGACGTCACGCAGATAACACACGTGACTCCGTGAGCAGTGGATCATAGGTTGTCGAAAGTCTGTGGCGCCCCCCGTCTCTGTTGAGGGATGGTTGTAATGCCCTGAAGTAGATGGCCTCTTTAATCCCTCGTGCAAAGAAATCCAGTTCTGAGTCCAAGATTCTTACTTTGTCCAGTGAGACATTCGGTGTTATCTGCTTGACGTCACGGAAGCGGTGGATTGCTCATTTCTTGACAAAGACTGGAGTTGTACAGTCTAAAATTCGGGTGAGTCCAATTTCTTGTGTTGGAAATTGCACTTCAAACTTGCTTCATAATGGCCATGAAACCTGTTTGTTAGGGAATGAACGGGACGACGTTTGAACAACATAATGTCAGGGTACAACTCCCAAGTCCCGAATTCAGCTGCTAAACGGACATTGCAAATGTTGATGTTTTACATGTGGGACCTACCACCCTGTTGGAGAATGGCACATGGTTATGTATGTCTAAATCGTATACATTGGCCACGGGCTTCATGAAAATCATACTTTAATATTAGTACTACTGTAATACGTAGCTTTTATGAAAATTCTGTACTAATGCGCAGAAAGTCAGTGAAGTAATGAGAAAAATGCAAATTTTATGTAGTTGGTTGTTTAACTGTTAATGTTAAATGTATTCAGGATTATTCTTGTAGCAAGATGCTGATCTTTAACATCTATGTTAGTGAAGTTGTAACTGAATTAAGCATTTCCTACATTTAAAAGATGTTAAAGAATCTGTAATTCTATGATTATCTTCAATCTAAATGTAAGTTCTTGCTGTTTTTCGATTTGCCTTAACCCTAAACAGTACACCTGGGGTCCGCGCGGACCCCAGCACTATATATTCTGTAGTATCTTTTTTGTTTCTAAAGATTTTTTTCTGAAATTTTAGGTAATTGTCACCCACAAAGTTGTCTCTCAATACAGTACAGAAAACTCCGTTTCTACCATTTATAAAAAAAATTATATCTCATTTTCTTTTGGGGTCCGCGCGGACCCCAGCCGGCTTTCGATCATAATGGATACACTGGCGTTCTTATACATTACCTTATTTCCGTTTTTATATGTTTTTATGCACTCATCTTATGTCTGCCAACTTTTCAGAGAACGGTGTAGTAATAGAATTAAATTTTAATAACTTTGGTGTAATTATGACGTCATATGACGTCAGAGCTAATAATATAGTCCGCCATATTAGATTTTGACCAATGACGTCATCAAATTAGCATATTCTTTGCATATTAAATGATTTTACTTATATCTAATCATGTAAGATGTTATTAATGTAGGAAAAGAAGTGTAATTTAATATAAAACTCAGAAAATTTTTATGTTTAAACCAAAATTACTTCTAT
>NW_017803002.1:455651-464833 GCF_001625305.1 Branchiostoma belcheri
ATTATGATCGAAAGTCGGCTGGGGTCCGCGCGGACCCCAAAAGAAAATCAGATATAATATTTTTTATAAATGGTAGAAACGGAGTTTTCTGCACTGTATTGAGAGACAACTTTGTGGGTGACAATTACCTAAAATTTCAGAAAAAAATCTATAGAAACAAAAAAGATACTGCAGAATATATAGTGCTGGACCGCGCGGACCCCAGGTGTACTGTTTAGGGTTAAACTAATATGAACTTTTTTCCAGAGACATTTTTGGAAAGGTCTCCAAATTTGATACTTCTAGCGCAAGCCGTTTAGCCGCTATCTGAGATCAAAGTTGGGCCTCAAAAGCCCCTTCAGTCTGAAATGGGTTTAAAAATCGGGTATTTCTTCTTGTCTTCTTTTCTTCACCAAAAAATAGAAAAAGTTCAAAATGTATGATATTTGTTTGTAATGTGGACACAGAGGTTCCCACATCAGTTTGCAAAACAATTGAGCTGGTAGCATGTTAATAATTTCTAAAATTTAGCAAAAAACTGCTCTGGGGTCCGCGCGGACCCCAGGTGTACAGATTAATCAGTCCGGGAAGGTGTACTGTTGAGGGTTAAGGTATACCACTTGAAAAGAAGGATTGTGATGTAATACATCGTATTGTAATACATTGACGTGGCGTATAGTAGAATTACTGTATGTACTTCACAAATGAAGAATATTCTACTAACTGAAATTGTCAAGTAATTCATCTGAATGTGTTCATCATTAACACATCATCAAGCTGGTGTGTTAGGCCGAAAAGCGGCTATACCGGCTATACAGATACAGATACAGATTAGCATGAAAGGGCATTACGAATTTGAAGTTGTGAACAGGAACTGTACAGCATTTTTTAGCATTCACCTTATCATCATCTTAACCAACAATAAATCGTTTCTCTTATTACCTCCATGAAAAATAGAGGTATTGTTTTTTGGTGTGTCTGTCTGTCTGTCTGTCTGTGTGTCTGTGATTCCGCATACTTGTGGTCAGCAAAACTTCAGAATGCCTTTGTAGATTGTAATGATATTACATAAGTTGATAGGTCATAGGAAGACAAAGTCCAAGGTCAAATATAGGCCTCCTGGTGGATGACCTTGGTACTGCAACAGAACTTCCGTTTTTCCTATCTTTTGTCCTGAACATGCTTTAGTCTTGCATAATTAATAAGGACATGCTGATATGAACTATGCCAAAGGAAAGGACTTTAACACGCAAAATATTGTAATTTGAATTTGCTAAATTATGTTACTTTACTAAATTATGTTAACAACGATCCTAATTCCATAATCAGACAAATCCCGACAAAACAGTTACATAAACTCTACATATTTCCTGGAGGTATGAAATCTCCGAATTCTTGTTACTTAATGTTTATTTCCGGTAAGAAAGCATTACTTTGGATTGCAGTGGTTAAGAGGTAGGGGTGTGTGTTTTTGGGAACCGAAGTTAAGTGTGTAGGCAGAGGTTGTGTTACAGTTGATTAGTATGATTCTTACCCTGTTTGCCCCAGAAGTTCGAAATTTCTGATTCCTTGTTTTATTTGTAACAGAAATTGACAACTGTTATAATGAACCCGTACCATGTACCAATAGAATCCAATATTTGATTCGACACCTAGATTTTTAATGTAGCCAGAAAAGAGTACAAACTAGAGAAACTAGGTAACGTTTGCAAGCAAAATCAATATGTTCTGTGCAGCGCCGATGGAGCACCCTGATGCCAGTCAACTTTGTGTTCTTTTAATTCACCGGTGGTGAAGCACAGGAGTGTACGAATAATGCACATAATGCGTAAATCATGTAGTCATAATCAAACTGCTCCATTTTTTACACAGCTTTTGTGCAGCAGTAAGCTGCTGGGAAATACTGTGCGTATCCAGACTGCATCAATCTTTCAAGTTTTCAAACTTTCAGCTACTAATTTGCAAATATTCACTTATTAGCATTATTACTCAATTAACGTTTGGAGTATATAATATCAATATGAAAATTTGTGATGTATATGATATCATTGACGATTCTAGAAACATGTTTTGATATATTCGAATGAAACCTCATCTGTGTTGGTAGAATCCATAGTTGCAAAGTTTAAGCTTAGTACCAACACAAAAGAGACATCTGATCAAGGTTGACGAGCTCGACCGAAAATTAATGATGAGTTCCCTTTTGTGTTGGAACTAACCTTAACCCTACCTAGACCGGGCTTTTTTTGACATGGGGGGACCGGCGGGGGGGGGGGGCTCTTTTTGCAGTAATGAGATAAAGACGGGTCGGAAGCTCAAATTTAGACATAAATAAACTTTATTGCACATAACAGAAAACCACAAGATAACAAGAACTCAGAGATTTCATACCTCCATGAAATATATGAGTCATTTGCATAATTGGTATCTGTTGATGTTCCGCCTGCCACAGATTAAATAGATTACATGTAAAGTATTATTATATAAAACACTGTAATTATAGGACACCCTCATTAATTATGCGAATAAGGTCCTCATTTGCATAAGTTGCATTTGATTACGTACAACTCTCTCTCAGTAACCTACACACCAAAAATTATGAAAATACGTTGTTCCAATCTGGTCTTATTGGCTTTTAAAGGTTTCGCCAGAAAGTCCCCAAATGATCCAGAACAAGCTGCTAGGGAGACCATGCTCACACCACTTATTCCTGACAGGATAAGCTATCTGTCACCAAAAAGTCAAGACCATAGCATGTTCAGGACAAAAGATATAAAAACCGGAAGTTCTGCTGCAGTACCAAGGTCATCCACCAAGAGGCCTATATTTGACCTTGACCTTTGTCTTCCTAAGGTTTACCAGCATACCAAATATCATCACAATCCATAAAGGCGTTCTGAAGTTATGCTGACTACAAATGTGCGGAAACACAAACACACACACACACACAGGCACACAGACAGGCCAAAAACAATACCTCCATTTTTCATGGAGGTAAAAAGACGACCAAGCAAATGTGACAAATTACAACATCTAAAATTTTTCTAGCGAAATCGATTTTATTTCCATGGAAACATTTGCCTAATGGAAAAATTTTAATACTCAAATTACCACATCTACAAATACGTTTGAAAAATACGGTTTCATTTAGAACTGTAATAATAGAAAGCGTTTTAAAATGTTTATAAAATGCTCTTCCTGCATAGTATCGACAATACAGTCCTTATATTAGAAACTGACATCGAAACAACAAGACATAGCATTACCAAAATAGAACTGTTCGAGGTCTATACGAATGAACGAGCGAAAATGCTGATACACTAAATGATAGAGATGTGTTCCGTGTTCAATTGTTTGCCATGGTGGTAGTGAGCCAGTCCACAAGCCCGGTGACGCGTGCGTAGATGGTAGGCATGTAAGCGTGGGCACATGGAACACCCCTGCTGACGCCGCCGTGGAGTTCTCAGGCACCTGTAGTTGGAGACCTCCTCGACAGGGGGCCGCCGCTGTCACCCTGGAAACGAGAGGAATACTTGTATTTCAGACGACATTATTGGGAAGGAGAATAAAGAATTAAATTTGGAACTTACATCACGTAAGATTTTATACTTTTCCAGCACCAAAAATTAAGTACTGACATGAATGGAGTAAAAGATGGTGATACTTACAGAACAGGAGGCAATGCCGCCCTGTACAAAGTAACCGGCACACATGTCGACGCTCATGAGCACTCCGCTGCCATATATCATCTGGAATCCGAGACGACGGGAACCACCATCTGTTGGAGGTACCGTGCAGTGGCGCCGCCTAGTAATGCGACAAGAATTACATGTTGTAAGACCACAATCAACAGTAAGCTGCAAATTTTCATTTAAAAAATAAGTTCGTTCTACCACCATGGCAAACAATTGAATTTTTAAATTTCGCCTGTTTTCAAAAAAAGAAAAAGATCACGTCCTCCGAGGCTCTGGGCCGGCTCTAGGCCGGGGTAGTCCATGGTAGTTAGCGAGAATACAGAGCTGCAAGAACTCAGTACATATACATGTACATGTACGTACAGTGCTAGTTCATAAATTCCGCAAAAAGCCAGCATGTGCCAGCTTGTCGTATACGTCGCTATGTACTGTCGGAAAGTCACAATAACAGCTTTGTATTCCTGTGTAGGATTTTTATTTTTGGCCGGAATTTTTTTTCGCCGGCGTGCACTAGTTTGGGGGTCTTCATAGGATGTCATACAGTGACCTTCAGTGCCTACATCATGTCGATCCGACAGATCGGCATGATGTAGTCACTAAAGGTCACTGGAGAAGCCAACTTGACCAGCGATGCAAAACGCAGACATCATTTTGGGATGGTAAATGAATATCTAAATATCAAAGTCCTTTATTCCAACCATTAATACTTGTTTACAAGAACCGATGTTTTACTGAGCGTTTGTCAACTTCCTTACGGCTATAATGACTGGTTTGCTGTGCACTGAAGGTAGGTCTAATGTGTTACTGCTTCAAAGTGTACTGATTTTAGATTTTTCGGCTTCTTTTTCGAAACGGCATTTTTTTAGGAATCAATTTTCCTTGCGTTCTATTTGTAGATGCCAACATGGAAATAACATCTAGTAATCAAGTAAAAATGTAGCACAGAATGAAAAGCAAAAATTCTAAAAAAAGGTAACTTATGCACTACCAAAAATGCCAATCTTGTTTTTCTTCAGAGAAGAAAACTTTTCTTCCACTGAGAAAATTATTCTTCACCCAAGAAAAAAATCTTGTCCATGAGACAAGAATTTCAAGAAACTGCATTTTAGCATATTTTTCTTGTGGTAAGATTTCTTTTCTTATATATCTTGAACTAAACACCCTTAGAATATTATTCTTGCAGTAAGAATTTCTAAGTTTTCTAGAAAACCATTCTGTACACAAGAAAAGATTTCTTGAACTAAGATCTAACTCTTCTTGTAGCAAGAAAAATATTCTCCCCACAAGAAAAGATTTCTTGAACTAAGAGCTAAGTGTTCTTGTAGCAAGAAAACCATCCTGCCCACAAGAAGAGATTTCTGGAACTAAGATCTAACTCTTCTTATGGCAAGAAAACCATTCTGTACACAAGAAAAGATTTCTTGAACTAAGAGCTAACTGTTCTTGTAGTAGGAAAACCATTCTCCCCACAAGAAAAGACTTCTTGAACTAACATCTAACTGTTCTTGTGGCAAGAAAACCATTCTGTACACAGAAAAGATTTCTTGAACTATGAGCTAACTGTGCTTGTAGCAAGAAAACCATTCTCCCCACAAGAAAAGAAATATAATATATATACTCTACCTAAATATAAAACAGACAATAATGTATAGCAACTAAATGTTATTTTGAAAAGCATTTGGACAGTATAGAGATGTTTATTATCACATTGATTTTTGTACAATGTATCTAATTAAAAATATAAAATCAGTCCATCAACATTCTTGGAATGGAAACAGTTTAACAGTAACTTTCAAAATATTATACGATGTATAACTAACATTAGCCAATTATGCAGATCGTATCACATTCTGATCAGAAGCATATTCAGCAAAAACTGCAGTTTTCGCAAATAGAATTGACAAAGTCGCACCCTTTGGACACCTGAAAAACAACAGGAAAGACCTGTATTAGTTTGCATGCGAGCACTGAAGGCAACAAGTCAAAAGAGGATGCTAAAATACTATTTTTATTACTTGGAGTAAACAATTTAAAATTATATCATAAAGCACTGTAATAAACTTTACTATACAATACACCAGAGATATATGATTTGACTTTGAAATCAACCCCAATGGCGTTGTAACAATATTTTGGCTATGAAGTATAAAAACAAATGTCAACAGATCTTATAGGTGGGGAGGGGGGCCACCTTACCTTCAATCTGTTTGGTTTCATGCTTTTTCTGTTGCAAAGTTTGTTTCTTCAGCAAGCTGACCACGATCACCATTGCTTCACATGTACACAAGGTCCTTTTTGATTTGATTTTGACTTCAAATCTGACATGAGTCAGTAACTGACAAAAATAAGTAACCAGCGCGGCTCCTACATTTGAATTATGTTCAAAACCCCCTAACTGCATTCTGGGATTTGAATCAACCAATCAGGGGTTTAGAAAAGGTCACATGACAAGAAAAAACTAGAAAAAAGTTCTTACATCATCTTGAACATTACCAGGCAAAATAAGAATCATCTTTCTTAAACTTTCTGGTATTTTCTTAAATGTTGCTAAGAAAAACAAGAATGGCCTTTCTTAAACTTTCTAGGGAAGAAAATCAAGAATGTTTAAGAATATAATACTAGCCATATCTCCAGCCTAATCAAAGATTAATTTTATATGAGACTTTCTTGTTTTTTTCTTATCAGTATTTGTCAAGAAAGATAAGAACTTAATTCTTGTATTTTCTTAAATGTTGCCAAGAAAAACAAAACAAGAATGATCTTTCTTAAGCTTTCTAGTCAAGAAAAACAAGAAACTTTAAGAAAGAAACAGTAAGCAGAGCTTTATTCTAATAATAGATTTAGATAATTAAATTTCTTGCTTTTCCAATCAGTGTTTGCCAAGAAAGGCAAAAATCAAATTCTTGTATTTTCTTAAACATTGCAAAGAAAAACAAGAATGGCCTTTTTCAATTGTTCTAGGTAACATGAACAAGAAAGTTTTTGACATACACAAGAAAAAAAGACTTAAATCTGATCACTTTGATGTCAGGTAAGAAAGAAATCTTCCATGGAGATTAAATAAGAAAATTTAACTAAGTCTGAGGGAATTTTAAGATTAAAAAGAATTAACATTCTTGTCCTTAGATTAAAAGAATCTTAATCTTGTAACTTAGAATCATCCCTAGAAATATTGTCTTTTCTAAAGAAATTTCAAGATTAAAAGAATTCTAATCTTGTAAGTTAGAATCTCCTCTAGAAATATTTCTTCACCAAAGAAAAATCAAGATTTAAAGAAGCCTATTTTAGAAAAATTATCTCCACTCAAGAAAAATGAGAAAATTGTTCTTGGTGCAAGAATGTAGGTATACAGAAAATTAATTTTGTTCTTATTTTTTTCTTATTATTCTCCCCCAAAGAAAAATTTTCTTCCCATGAGAAAATAAGAAAAACAAGAAAAAGCATTTTTGGTAGTGTGTTTAGAGAGCCCACCTATATCGTATGGTCCGCCGACATAGCTGGGATGAAGGAAGGTTTGCAAGGCGAATATCGACACTTTACTACTGTCAGACGAACACCGGTCATGTTCTCCCAGCGTCACTTCGAGGTTACTGACACTGCAAAAGAAATCAGCAGTAAACACAAGTATATTCGATACAAATCTCCTAAAAGTTTTAAAACTTTTTTGGCATAGTGGACAAAGTGTATCGTGCCGATAAAATTAAAACTTTATAGAGGGCAGAACAAAGACATGACAGAACGTAAATGGTAATAGAGATTTCCTGACTGAAATTGCACTGGGTGCCAAGGTACAACGCTACTACTATTAAAGCAAAAGCTGACAAAAATCACCTAATATCTGTTTTTAAAACACATTACCACACACCCACAAAAGACCGACAAAATGAATGGCCTGTTTTACAAGTCCATCAAAATAGTGGTGTTTATGACCCATGAAAATTGCAAAGCGAGTACATCGTATAAGACATGTTCTATCCAAGTTTTGGACATTTTCACACTGCCGACAAGTGAACTCTTTTACACCCACTTTCCAAAAGTCTAGAAGCTGCGACCGCTGAGGAGGAAACATTGTACAGATCGCTCAGGGAATTTCATGGTTAATATGGATGGTTGTATTTCAACGTTAAAATCTTTCTTGCATTATATTCAATTATGAAAAAGTTCGCGTTTGGTCGCGAATGCAGTCTATAGCTATAGAAGAACAATCTGTGTACATACGATGTATGAACGCAGTGTGCAGCCGTCACCACACACTCAGCGTCCACAAGCGTGGTAGGGTGAGATCACTTTTCAGCACTAAGGACAGGACCATGTACTGTAGCAGGGTTGGGAGGGTAGGATCACATTTCAGCACTAAGGACAGGACCATTACTGTAGCAGGGGTGGCAGGGTAGGATCACATTTCAGCACTAAGGACAGACCATGTACTGTAGCAGGAATGAGAGGGTAGGATCACATTTCAGCACTAAGGACAGGACCATGTACTGTAGCAGGGTTGAGAGTGTAGGATCACATTTTAGCACTAAGGACAGGACCATGTACTGTAGCAGGGGTGGCAGGGTAGGATCACATTCATTTCAGCACTAAGGATAGACCATGTACTGTAGCAGGGATGAGAGGGTAGGATCACATTTCAGCACTAAGGACAGGACCATGTACTGTTGTAGGGGTGGTAAGGTAGGATCACATTTCAGCAATAAAGACAGAACCATGTACTGTAGCAGGGGTGGTAGGGTCGGATCATATTTTTAGTAAGATAGGTGGTAGGGTAGGATTACTCAGGACAGTTTTTACAGTGGCCGAAAGATCAATTGAAAATTCATGACACCGTTGTTGTTGTTCTGATTACAAACCTGAAATACCCACTGTAATAAAAAAAAAACCGCTGCAAAATAAAACTACTGCCTAAGTGATCGAAATTACAGCATTTTAGCATGCCTTCTTATAATCTGTCGTACATTCGTCATGCTGCTTTTGTTGTGTGGCAAAATGTCATTGCTTACAAAAGAAAGCCACGAATACTGGAGCAAAAAGGATAGGGGCAAAAAGGCTTTGTCATTGTTTGCAAAAGAGAGCCACGAAATACTGGAGCAAAAAGGATAGAGGGGGCGGGAGTGTCTTCATTACAACAACTTTACTAATAATAATTATTATTCACTGATCTTAAAACACATAATCTATATATACGAAGAGTCCGCGTCTAACGGAAAAAATAGACGTAGGGACATGGAGTCCCTAGAGGGACTAGTTTTGCTGTATTTAAGGTTAGATTTGCGCCAATGTTACCTTCAAAACAACCGTCTTCTGCCGTCTTCGCCATATCAGTTGTAAACATCGCCCTGGAAAAGGGGCTGGCCGCGGACAAAAACAAACCAACCTGAATTGTTGTTACCAGTTGTTAAGAGATCACGCACTGTTTACATAGTTACACTTTTAGCCTCCTGTGCAGGCCCCGCGGCGGTGGAGAAGAGTTTCTAACGCGTTATTTTAATACAGCCGGCCTTCCTA
>NW_017803002.1:464853-473571 GCF_001625305.1 Branchiostoma belcheri
GTCGGCTATGTAGGATGGCCGGCTGTATTAAAATAACGCGTTAAAAACTCTTCTCCACCGCCGCGGGGCCTGCACAGGAGGCTATTACACTTTACTGTTCTCAATCTGCAAAATATAAAACTTCACGGATAATTGTTGTTTATGGACACTTGTTTGGATTTAATACCAAGGCACAGGAACCTAGAATACACAATATTAGTCTGAAAATGGCTTCAAACTAGAATCCTTTATAGGTCTATGAAAAATGGGGGTATGCATCTACTCTGACTATACATGTACCGACACACACACACACACACACACACACACACACACACACACACACACACACACACACACACACACACACACACACATACACACACATCCATATACAGCAATTGTTTCAGTGTAAATGAGACTCTTTCAAGACATTGGCTTACTAGCCAGCATATAATGTTTAATACCAGCAAGAGTTAAAAATCCTGGTAAACTTCATGTACTGATCTACAAAGGCCAAATTAACTATGAAATAATAAGCATAATACGTCCTTTGGTCACACTTACGGGGGATTTTTCAGACGCGCTCAACACCGCCCAGGTAAAGCTTCGGTCACAACCCGCCGTACGTGCTTCTGCGTGCTGTTTACGTGCAAAAACCTGGGCAAACGCAGGGCATCCGTGCGTTGTGAGTACCGCCTCCGTACGGAATCATACGGATTTGGGAGCACGCAGACACGCCGTAGAACTTTAAGTGCATGTAAAACTTTTTCTACGTGCGGTCTGCGGATTCACCACCCGTGCGTGCGAGTGCGTGCGACGGGCATGCCCCGTACGTGCCGTGCGGAAGAAGCACGTGTGAGTACGGTAAAGTACAACTCACTTACCACTTGCGCGACGTACAATGCACGCAACCGCTCACGGCCAGACGTAACGTGCAGACCACACTCTTACACCTTGCGCAACAGTGCGAGTGACGTGCGAGTGACGTGCGTCGACGCCACTCCTTCCCCACGTTTTCAGAAAAAACGTAGCAGACGTAGCCTCACAAAAAAAAAAACGTACGGACAAAAAGCAAGTACGGCGGGTTGTGACCGAGGCTTTAACACGCCTGACGTACCTTTAACAAAATATTTATACTAAAACACAACGAAAGTTCAGCTATGCCAGGGAGCTGACGTAACGTAAACAAACGGAGATTGTTACCTCGCGCGTAAAAATCATGAGTGCCCTGTAACAAAAACATCAAGGAAGTCGTTCTCCTAGTTATTGCCTCACACGTCCGTTATGTCAAAACTGCACCTGGTATCAAAACACCCTCCTTAATGGTCATCTAATATTCCTAACAGATGACGATACTGCTTCTCCCCTGTTGTTAAACTTGGCTCCCCCCCTCCCCCAAAACACCAAATGACCCATTCTTTATCGGATCGTTTGTTACCTCAACACCGTATCCGGTAACCACCTCCCGGGGTTCCCAGGTCTGCAGTTAAGGGCTCATTTGTTTTCATTGCGCATGTGCCGACAGAGAAAACAATGTGGGTTGGACAGACCTTTTAGTTCCTCTAGGAGGTCATTTTTGCCCTGGATGTTTTCATGGTTACCAGCAAAGAAGCGCAGTAACGTCCACCGTCGTATCTCAGAGACTCAACCAAGGTGTGACAATAGTGAGTAAAGGAACTTTTTTTCCCGTTCCTATGGTCTAGAGCTAATGACGCTTCATAAATGGCGCACTTTGCAGGTGTTACAAAGAGTGGTTGGTCCTTTAGAAAACTTTCTAACACTCACCGCTTCCAAAACATTCCTGATTACAATCACTGATAGTGAAATCTGCGAGGATTCGGAGCACTACTGGTTTTCAGTGGTATTTCAGACGTTGGAATGTTGTAAAGCAAGGTGAGGTTTACCAGCACAATAGCAGAGTAACCTAGCACCGCCATGTTTAGACATGTAACGCTGGTGTAAATATTTGGTGTATAAACTAATCTATTACTCGTGTGGTTTGGAGGTAATGAATAGACAGTGTTACGAATAGACTGTGTGTGTTTTGTGGGTAATGGTAAGGCCACACCGATTTAATTTTATGGATGACATCATCTGAAGACCCCCAAACTAGTGCGCGGGCGAATAAAAAAAAAATCCGGCTTAAAAAAAAAAATGCTTCTAAAGCACAGGAATGCGAAGCTGGTATTGTCAATTTGCGGCAGTACATAGCGACGTATGCCACAAGCCGGCACATGCTGGCTTTTTGTGGAATTTATGAATCGGCACTGTACATATGTCTAAGTTTTTGAGGCGTGGAGCTTCGGTAGCCATCCTCTAAAGTTACCACCGCCGTATTGTGGCTAACTAACATGGACTACCTAGGCCTAGAGCCAGGCCAGAGCCTCGGAGGGCGTGATCTTTTTTTTTTGGTGAGAACAGGCGAAAATCAATGCACGCGCGGATGTCATCTATACAATTAAGGCGGTGTGGCCTAACTGCAGCATGACCCATGCTTCTGGACAAAAACAAGTTTCTCAGTTTCACTCTGGTGTGCGAAAGCCTATTTCACAATAAACACTGATAGTCAATGGTGTTGATGCTCTACGTGGTGTTGCTTATCACCAATGAGTAAATACTATAGACAAAGCGACTAAAGGCTTTGAGCAAATGCTAAGTAAAATCAGATTTGTCTTGTGACATATGAATTGCAAAAATGCAGGTCCTTAGACAAAAAAAGGACTTTTATGGTTAGCAATGAAAATTTTTCAACGCAAGGCTATTATAGTAAAATTGGTTTGTTTTTGTTGCGACATGCCAACAGCAGAAATCTGTTATGTTAATGAATATTCATGGGAAATTTTATGGCAGTGATGGAAAATTTTCAACGCGGGGCTATTTCTCAAAAATTGGTATTTTTGGGTTCGTTGTGAAATGCCAAATGAGAAAAGGTATATTTCATTGACAAATATTGATAAGGGACCCCCCTTGGACAGAAAAGGAATTTTAATGGTAATAATGAAAAATTTTCAACGCGGGGCTATTTCGTGAAAATTGGTATTTTTGGGTTCGTTGTGAAATGCCAAATGCGAAAATGTATATTTAATTGGAAATATTGATAAGGGGCCCCCTTGGACAGAAAAGGATTTTTTTATGGTAATAATGAAAAATTTTCAACGCGGGGCTATTTCGTGAAAATTGGTATTTTTGGGTTCGCTTAAATTCTATTTCGCTTAAATCTCTCTAGAGCGTAAGGCAATTTTAATGAAGAGCTTATTCTAAAGGTGGTGAGGGATTTTCTCTTATGCCTAGGTCACAACCGGGGCTTTTACGTCAAGTAACTACTAAATTATCCTACAGATGTCGATACAGCATGCTTAACAAAAACATCAAGGAAGTCGTTCTCCTAGTTATTGCCTCGAACGTCCGTTATGTCAAAACTGCACCTGGTATCAAAACACCCTCCTTAATGGTCATCTAATATTCCTAACAGATGACGATACTGCTTCTCCCCTGTTGTTAAGCATTGGTTCCCCCCTCCCCCAAAACACCAAATGACCCATTCTTTATCGGATCGTTTGTTACCTCAACACCGTATCCGGTAACCACCTCCCGGGGTTCCCAGGTCTGCAGTTAAGGGCTCATTTGTTTTCATTGCGCATGTGCCGACAGAGAAAACAATGTGGGTTGGACAGACCTTTTAGTTCCTCTAGGAGGTCATTTTTGCCCTGGATGTTTTCATGGTTACCAGCAAAGAATCGCAGTAACGTCCACCGTCGTATCTCAGAGACTCAACCAAGGTGTGACAATAGTGAGTAAAGGAACTTTTTTTCCCGTTCCTATGGTCTAGAGCTAATGACGCTTCATAAATGGCGCACTTTGCAGGTGTTACAAAGAGTGGTTGGTCCTTTAGAAAACTTTCTAACACTCACCGCTTCCAAAACATTCCTGATTACAATCACTGATAGTGAAATCTGCGAGGATTCGGAGCACTACTGGTTTTCAGTGGTATTTCAGACGTTGGAATGTTGTAAAGCAAGGTGAGGTTTACCAGCACAATAGCAGAGTAACCTAGCACCGCCATGTTTAGACATGTAACGCTGGTGTAAATATTTAGTGTATAAACTAATCTATTACTCGTGTGGTTTGGAGGTAATGAATAGACAGTGTTACGAATAGACTGTGTGTGTTTTGTGGGTAATGGTAAGGCCACACCGATTTAATTTTATGGATGACATCATCTGAAGACCCCTAAAACTAAAGCGCGGGCGAATAAAAAAAATCCGGCTAAAAAAATGCTTCTAAAGCACAGGAATGCAAAGTTGGTATTGTCAATTTGCGGCAGTACATAGCGACGTATGCCACAAGCCGGCACATGCTGGCTTTTTGTGGAATTTATGAATCGGCACTGTACATATGTCTAAGTTTTTGAGGCGTGGAGCTTCGGTAGCCATCCTCTAAAGTTACCACCGCCGTATTGTGGCTAACTAACATGGACTACCTAGGCCTAGAGCCAGGCCAGAGCCTCGGAGGACGTGATCTTTTTTTTTTTGTGAGAACAGGCGAAAATCAATGCACGCGCGGATGTCATCCATAAAATTAAGGCGGTGTGGCCTAACTGCAGCATGACCCATGCTTCTGGACAAAAACAAGTTTCTCAGTTTCACTCTGGTGTGTGAAAGCCTATTTCACAATAAACACTGATAGTCAATGGTGTTGATGCTCTACGTGGTGTTGCTTATCACCAATGAGTAACCCTATTGTCACCTTCTATGTGTACTTAAACAGACTGTGATTAAGTCAGTACGGCCAGTTAGGTCGTAGTTAGGTCTAGACAGGGCGTGGTTCGTGGGCGGTGCTGGCAAAACTACCTGGTTCAAAACTTCATAGTTTTGTCTAAGTGTTCAATATCTGCTTCTACATCATACCTCAAGATAAACACAGCTATTCTATGGACAAAATTCTTTTTAAAAACATCTTCAGTGTTGCAGCGTTTTACCACAGCAATCCCTGAGTAACACAATGGACCAGACCAGCCTAAGTCTGTAACCTGAGTAGCGAGACTTCATTCTATTGCAGTCTTTAGTCAACAGCATTACGTACAGACAAAGTGCGCTTTGTGTCCGTTGTCAATCATGAGTACACACCTTCTGAGCAAAGGTCACAGACGTGTTTGAACGTTACACGGTTG
Organism: Branchiostoma belcheri; assembly: GCF_001625305.1. Taxonomy (NCBI): domain Eukaryota; kingdom Metazoa; phylum Chordata; class Leptocardii; order Amphioxiformes; family Branchiostomatidae; genus Branchiostoma; species Branchiostoma belcheri. The sequence continues at coordinate 470,006 of NW_017803002.1, forward strand.
ATTTGCTGTAAAAGTCAGTCTCAACCGGACAAAAAAAAATGGTCGCTCTTGTCTCGTGACTAGTTCGCCTTTGTAGCTGTAGTACCCAACTAATACTAGAAATGTTGTTCAACGCCCCCTCCCTCCACAAAAAAACACAGTTTATTGTTAATTCTACCAAGACGTTGGCGGGAAAAGCAGTGTCTTCACCTTATAGCCCCACACGTAGTAAAATCAACACCTTCCCAGTGACTTTAGGACTAGCCTCACTTACGTGTGTGATGGTACTTACATAAATAATACTAGGGGTTAAGTGATAAAATTTAATTAAATTACATTTCTATACTATTTCAATAAACACTCCTTTTTTTACCGTTATTCAATCGTCCTAATCTTGTCAACATTCTTCTGCCATGTCGTTGACAATAACATTCCATATTCCATGTAATTTTTCATTCCACATTTACTGTGGTTCGTATCAGTGATACCCCCCCCCCTTCATGTTCAAAGATTAAATTAGTCTAAAGGGTCACACGCTATTTGTCGCTTCGAAGTCAGTCGATAGTTTCCTAAATAGCCCAGATCAGGCTTAAAGTCATAATAGTAGATGAACCAATATTTTAAATCAGGTGATTAGGGGCTTTATCTGATAATCTGGTCCACGGTTAAGACTGCGCAAGCCGATAGTGCGAAAACAAACAAAACTCGTCTCTACTATAAATATCATGGCCTGGCGTTCCTTTATTCCCTTAGTTATGGCATAGCTTCTTCACATCCCTTTGCCTTCGCCTTTGAATTGAATGCGCCGTCTTAATTGTGAACCACCTTATGCCAAATGTTGTACCACAGGGAACGGAGGATCTAACATGGCGGCGCGTCTCGACCTCCGGCCTCGGCGGACCGTTGACGGTTGCCTTGGTCTTGACCTGAGTAACCAGGGTCTGACGTCCATCCCGGAGGAGGTGTTTGACATCACTGAACTGGAGTTTCTAAATGTGTCCCAAAACAAACTCACCAGCATCCCGGAAGCGATCGGCCGTCTGTGGAAACTTGAGCGTTTGGGCGCTGACCGCAACAAGCTGACAAGTTTGCCACAGGCGATCGGGTCTTTGCAGAAATTGACAATGCTGTACATTTATGATAATAAGCTGACAGAGGTTCCACCAGGGGTTTGTTCTCTGTCCAACCTTGAGGTGTTGGGTGTCAGTAAAAACAAACTTTCCACCTTACCTCCTGGTGTGGAAAAGCTGCAGAAATTAAGAGAAATGGGCATTGATGGTAATCAGCTGACAGAGGTTCCACCAGGGATTTGTTCTCTGTCCAACCTTGAGGTGTTGAATGTCAGTAACAACAAACTTTCCACCTTACCCCTTGGTGTGGAAAAGCTGCAGAAATTAAGAGAAATGGCCATTGATGGTAATCAGCTGACAGAGGTTCCACCAGGGGTTTGTTTTCTGTCCAACCTTGAGGTGTTAGGTGTCGGCCCAAACCCCATCCGACGTCTCCCCGATGAAGTCACACAACTCGCCAGGCTGAAGACTCTCAAGGTTCAAGACTGTCAGTTTGAAGAGTTCCCCAGACAGGTGCTGCAGCTGGAGACACTGGAGAGACTGTATGCTAGCGGCTGCAAGATCGACACCGTCACCGATGAAGTGGGAACCTTACAGCACATGTGGTGCTTGTCATTGTCAAATAACCTCCTCAGAACCCTGCCGAGTACCATGAGTCACCTGCACGCCCTACGGGAGGTCTACATCTACGGCAACAAGTTCGACACATTCCCAGAAGTCCTGTGTAAATTGCCTGCCATGGTGAAACTGGACATAAGTGACAACAACATCACTAGGCTCCCAACCGCCCTTCACCTGGCAGACAAGCTGAAGGACTTGGATGTTTCTGGAAATCCCCTGACATACCCTCCACAGGATGTGTGTGCACAAGGGACGGGCGCTATCATTGCCTTCCTGAAACAAGAGGCAGAGAAAGGTAAGGTTTTGATGGTTATAAACTTGGTGAATAGTATCTGAGGAAGGTACGTCATGTACTTAATGGGTGCACTTGCGAAAAAGAGCCATAAAAATGACATTTTATAAGCTTTAACTAATGTTACCACATGAATGAAAAAAGTTATGACTGGAAATAATCAAAACTGCCTTTCGATAATGATAAGTGTTTATAATGATTGTTTTTTTTTAATTTCACGCGCGCACATCTAATTCGTATTCTCAATATGTTTCTGGTAAATGTAACGGTACTTTTTTCTCACTAGAGTCAATGGGAGATATTTTCTTTTATATAGATGCAATTTTATGATTTTCAGCATCTAGAATTTTTCTGTCTTTCAAGGTATTAATGAAACGATCCGCCAGAACTTCAACCGTCTGTCCGTGAAGGTGACACAGGCCCAGTGGAAACCGCTCGCCCGGAGCCTGGGGCTTAACCCAGGGACCATCAAGGTGAGATTGTCATCTTTATCGTCACTTTGCACATATGCACATATACCTCGACGTGATGATTTTCATACTTCTAAATCAGAATTGCTTGTAACTCAGCAGAACATAATTCATTGTTTGTCTTCTGCTTATCAAGTTTGAAATTAGATATCGAATATTACCACCTTCTATGTAACAACCGGAGATAAAACACGTGATTTCAAGTGGAAATTTGAAGTAAACAAACATTCAGACGTCTTCCTTGACTCCTTGTTTTACTAGGCTTCCGCCCCAGACGACGTTCCTGACCAGGTGTACCAGACCCTGGTGCAGTGGAAACTGAAGGAAGGTGAGGCGGCCACACTTCCCGCCCTGCAGCAGCACCTGAGAGAACTTGGCTTTGACCAGCTGGCAGAGCTGCTGCCACAGACACCCGGGGTGGGTTGTATGTCATTGGCCATCTTCATTTTTATACTTGAATTTGAATTCGAAGGGAAAAAAGTATTCAATTAACAGTTGCCAGCTGTCTTCAAATATAATGTCCTACATGTAGGTACAGGTAACAAACTAATGCTGTTAAACTAATGCAAAAAAGCCATACTACTATTAGTATCATATTGTTGCACACTTGGACATATGAAATGTCCTCACAAAGCCAATTGTACTTGTAGCTAAATCAATTTTTTGTCACCATTTCTTGGATGTGAATGTCATTTCAATTTCTTTCAAAAGAATCACTGATATGTGCTTACACCAGCTGTCCTAAAATGAAGGGCCTTATAAGTTACATGTAACATGTTAGTATATATAATACAATATTATAAGGAGGAGTCTCTTTTATATGGCCGGAGAAATACAGGGCTTCTTAGCAAGTATCTAAGTCTTCAGATGGTCTATTTTACTTTAATGTGTTGTTAGTATTAATTATTAATTAAGAATGGACGGAGCGGGTTTGTGTGGATTTGGTACAGCACCGCCCTCCCAATGACATCCTTGGCATCCCGAGGGGGGGGGTGTACACAAGACTGCCCCATTCCTTCTCCAACCCCCTTCCAGTGCTCCCTCACCCAGTGCCTTCCCTGTTGGTACCGTGACCAATCAGGATCCTGTATTTCTTGTGATTAAATCCACATAGCGTGGTCCCCAAAGAGACGC
>NW_017803002.1:473655-503294 GCF_001625305.1 Branchiostoma belcheri
TTTATATCCCCATAGTGCAAAAAAAAAAACTGGTACAATCAAAAAGGTGTGGTACTAAAACTCAGTTGCATAAAATTAGCACCCCACTCTTTGGTTAGTACCACACTTTGGGGGTTTTAATTGAAAGCAGGTTCCCCCTCTGTGCAGGCTAATCACAAAAGGGACAAGAGAATTAAAACACAAACAGACCAGCTTTTTCAAAGACAAATGCTGTACTGAAACTGATATTAAGAAAAACTCTAATTGAACAACAAAAATTGATATTGAACAAGTTTGAAAGAAAACTTCGGGGCAATGTCGCCTCGGGAGTCAGGCAGTCCACAAGTCGGTGGGCAACACTATATCCCAGTAAACGAGCCCAAGCTCATGGTCTATCTATTCTACTAAGTTGAAGACGCCCATGTACTAACCAACAAATAAATTAAAAATGCTCCTGGATACTGTGTGTTTCCATGTGCTTCTAGAAAAGTCTGCTGTTGGCAACATCTTTTGCGTTTTGCTTGACTTCACAGGAGGAAGGACCGAAGCACCCATCTGAGGCCAACAAAAGTAACAAAGGTTAGTTAAGACTGTATCCAAACTTTTGAGCCCAGCTTATTTTTAACACTCTGACAACGTTTTGGAGACCATATGACAACACATTTTGGTTCTTTAACTAATATTAACTTTGTTAGACCTTTAGTTGTAGAAGACCATATATATATATGCATACAAAATTCCCTGTACTTTTTGTTGTGTCAATAAAGAATCGCACTGATTGCTGTTGCACCCTGAAACAAAATTATACCAAACAGAGCTTAATAATCTATGTAATCAATTTTACCATTCATTCGGCCTTACATTACTCAAAGTCCAAAGCACAACAGGTATCATGACTGCTGCTTACAGTAAGACAGCGCTTTTCAACTACATTGGTGTCTTTTTAAGCAACTTTGTCTGGCTGTCATTGATTTTTTTTCTCGAAGACAGCAGAGAGCAGTATTTTATAATTTACATTATATTATCAAGCAAATGCACATTAAGTATCGCAATCATTATGTTGCTAAAGAAATTACCCCATTGGTTATTCACACCAGTTCCAAAACCAACCAAAATTGACCCTTGATGCATCTGTTACTAAAAGTGTTCAAATTTATAGTCATTGAATCAGTTCAAACACATCCAACACAGAGCGAATGTCCATTTAGCACTTAGAAGTGCTCGACAAAGTGGCATTTAAGTGGCAAGTCTTGGCCTGCAAAATTGGTTTCAAACATAACGCACTAATAATACTACAGTTGATATCACATTGATCTCGTTTCAGTTGACGTGGGAAACTACTTCGACCAAGTCATCACCAACGTGAGCTACAAGTGGCAGGACTTGGCCCGCAAACTGGGGTACCGGCGAGGCGAGATCAGATCCATCGAAGCAACAGATTCCTTGCGTTCCCCAAGTGACAAGTGTAGAGAAGTTCTTGAAAAATGGAGAGAAAAACATGCAAGTGATGCAACTCTGCAGGTTTTACAGGAAGCCCTTATCAACATGGAAGAGCGGCTGACAGCAGAGAGCTTGAAAGGTTCGTCTGTAATCTGTCGGGTGACGACGATGCCTTATTCTTTCTTTTTTTATTCTTTTTTCTTTCTTTTATTTCAGTTTGCACATAAAAAGAAAAACAGTATGTAATGACTATGTACAACCAAATGTGTGGGAGAACCCAAGAAACCTAAGGGTTTATTGAGTGGGTTCTCCTAAAATCCAATTTTTATGACCTCTTTTTACACACGTGTACAATAAATAAGTGACAACGAAACAAACAGATTAAATCAAAATAGATACAAAATAATATAAAGTTAACACGACGAACTAACTAACTAACTAAAATTCTATTCTAAACCCATACAAAATTGATACAAAATAAGTTTCACTGTATAATAGATATTGTACCGATTTATTTAGAGCATTTGCCAATTCTTCATCAGCAGACCAGCAACAATAAGGGGGATACCACTTGAAATACACATCATATCATATAGTTCAAGTGTAGACAGCAAATATGCACCATGAGGCTGATTATCCTTTCATACTGTCTTAAAGTTTGTTCTGTTTTTCTGAAGGTCCTAGCGTATCCATAGTCTTGTTTATAAACAACGAATATAGAAATTCAAAGGGAGGGATTTCTACCATTAACTGCAAGGTGGGCCAAATCTTGACTAACACGTGATTCGCAATTGTATTGCAGACGACATGCCAAGCAGGGAAGGCTTGTCTTCTTCTGACAAGTAGCAGTCGGTGCGAACATCCACCAGTTAACGTTTTACTTGATACGAGACCAAAGGAATCCAGATCTTGAGGTATCGGCATTGAGAACTTAACAGCAGATATAGAGTGCTTGTAAAATAAGTGTCTGTATTTTGTCTATTAGTACATGTGATGATGATATATAAACCTAAAGTGAAATATACAATATGTGAACAACATGCACCCAAGAGACTACTCAGGTGACAAACTTCCATTTCCCTAACAATAATAACATTATATTAGTTTTACCCATCATTCATATTCTACAGTCTACACAGTTCACTATGTATATATTATGTTTCTATGCCGTGACTTTTATGCTACCACAATGATTTTGTATTGATTCACTCTACGTATATGTTCATATGCTCGTGTTGTTGCTTAGTATTGCTCACAACTTAATCCTAGAATGTCAATCCAAAAGGTAACCCTGAAGTTCTGCTCGTGGAACATTCAGGGTGGCCTTAGACGTAAAAGCCAGGATGAAGATTTTAATTCGTATTTAGAAGATTTTGACTTTGTTTGTCGTTTGTTTGTTTAAATTTTCAGAGAATGGTATACAAGTGAAAATTTATCATATCTACAATTTTATGTCGTTATGACGTAATATGACGTCATTAATGTGATTTTATTGGCCAAAACCGTCTAAATAGGTTTTTCCCTGAAAACTAAATGGTATTCAACATAACTGTACGAAACGTGTTTATGACGGAATACTATGGTGTACTTAGTCTTATGTTGCCCATAGCAACACCGGTGACGTCATAAAATGACGTCATGCATATTTAAGCTATCCGCCATCTTGGATCATCAATCTTGAATTGTCAAAAATAGTTTTTTTTCATGATAAAGCCTAAAATACATTGTAAACATACTAAAGACCTTCATTTAAACCTTTTTTGGAAAAAGAAATGGAAGTATTGGTGAAATTTTAATGAAAATAACCTGTATATACCTGTTCTAATGATATGGTCCGCCATCTTGGATTTTGGCCAATGACGTCATCAAATTAGCATAAATCATGCATATTTAATGATACAATTTACATAGAATTATATGGGATGTTATTAATATTAGAAACCATGAGTAACTTGACATAAAACTCATAAAATTCTTTTGTTGAAACAAAAAGTACTAAATTTAGCAAAAAATGCCTGTCAGAAACCCGTTGCCATGGCAACACAAAAAATTATTATCTTGTTCCAATGATAGAGAATTGTTGCCAACAATATTCTAGGAAAAGTCACCAAGTTTGGCCGTTCTACGGCTAGCCGTTCAGACGCTAGGTGACATCAAAGTTGCCGCGGGCACTTTTAGCCCCCCCCCCCATCTAGGTAGGGTTAAAAAAGAAGTCCAAAAGGAATTCAGGTGGTGTAGTTATCATGTTCAAACAGAAATACGCCAAAGACATTACCAAACTCCCCACGAAGCACCCTGACTTTCTGTGGTGCAGACTTGACAAAACGTTCTTTGGCCTAGAACGGGACCTTTTCGTCGGAGGCGTTTACTTTCGAATTCTGTCCTGAATATTCAACAACTTTCGAAACAAACAACAATCAGCTCTTTGAAATTTTACATGACGATATTAGTAGATTATCCAACCAAGGAAATATTTTGCTGCTAGGCGACCTAAACGCTAGAACAGCTTCTTTACAAGAGATCATAATCCAAGACGATTGTCTCAACCACAATCTGATAGACTTCAAAAACGATATCCGACACAGGGCGAGTTGTGACAACGGTGTTAACAAATATGGCAACCAACTTATAGAGCTCTGTTCAGCAGCTGACCTAACTATCGTAAACGGCCGAGTGCCAGGAGATTCAACTGGAAAGCTCACTTGCCCCAAATACAACGGCTCAAGTTTAGTTGACTACTGTATTGTTAGTTCGGAGTTCATCACAAAAGTCCAGTATTTTAAAGTAAACGACATTTCTATTTTTCTGATCACTGTTTAATAGAATGCTCAATCTCAACCAACTATTCTCCATATAAAAGACAAGCTAAAGCCCCAAGTCATCCATTACCAAAAAAGTATATTTGGGATGAAAACTCCAAAACCAAATTCATAGCGACTTTACAAGACCCTGCGATATTGCAGAATTTGCGAAACTTTACCAGTAAGTCCTTCTGTTCTGCAGACTCATCGGTGAAGGAATTTACTGATATAATCACTGAAGTAGCCGATAAATCTCTCCGCAAAATTGTCCATAACAATAGCAAGAGAAGGAAAAAGAATAAGACAAACAAACCTTGGTTCAACCCCTCATGCGCCTCTCTCAAACACAAAGTTAAGCAGTTAGCCGCTCAGTTTTCTAAGTATCCATGGAAGCTTGATGTTCGCCACGCATATTATTGCAATCTGAAGTTATATAAATAGAAAATCAAAACAGAAAAAAGACTTTTCAAAGCAAAACAATGGAACAATCTTAGAAAACTTAGCAAGGAAAATCCGCAAAAATTCTGGAGGGAAATTAGATCACAAAAACAGGAGGACAGTGATAAACAGAGGGAAGATAATGCTATAAATCCTGAAGAGTGGAGGACTCACTTCAAAACTTTAAATGATATTGTAGATAATGATAAGCCAAATAAAGACTTTATTGAACATGCAGGTCAAGAATGGCCTAACATACCTACAAATAGTATAACATCGAATGCAGGCTATAAGAAATGCATAAGCGACATCCTTAACACTCTTGAAAACACAGCAGAAGACCCATTGGACTTTCTTATCTCAGAAGGAGAAATTTTAGAAGGTCTTCGCAACCTAAAAGCTAATAAATCATGTGGCACTGATTCAATTATAAATGAAATGTTAAAACATGGCGATAAACGACTCCTACAACCGTTAAAGAAACTTTTTAACACTACCCTTCAATCAGGAAAGTTTCCCCGTCAGTGGAGTCAGAGCATCTTAGTTCCGATATTTAAAAGTGGTAACCCAACAAATCCGTCCAATTATAGAGGGATTGCCATCTCTAGCTGCGTCGGTAAATTGTTTACATTCGTGCTTAATAAACGACTTCAACGGTTTCTTGAAGAGAACAACATATTATCTCCATTTCAGTCTGGCTTTCGCACAAATTTCCGTACAAGTGACAATGTCTTTGTGCTTAAAACTCTAATTGATCAACAAATATCCAATCCCGGGGGGAAATTGTATGCATGTTTCATACAAACATACATACAATCATACAAACAATGTACTCAAACATAGAATACTGCGTTAAAACATCAAACGGTCTGTCAACATACTTCAAGTCCACATGCGGCGTTCGACAAGGGTGCAATTTAAGCCCGCTCCTGTTTAATTTATACGTTAACGACCTTCCATGCTTACTAAATTAACCACTTTGCGACCCTGTTATTTTAGAGGACACTCCCATCAACAGCCTTTTCTGGGCAGATGATCTCGTGCTCTTATCTTAATCAGAAAATGGCCTTAAAGAATGTTTAAAAAGATTAGATAACTTTTGCTCAACATGGAAACTGACGATCAATAGAGATAAAACCAAAATAATGATCTTCTCAAAAAATGGACAAACAAATAAAAATCGGCGCTCTCCTTTCCAGTCACAGGGCCATGTAATAGATATTACATCCTCCTACACATATCTAGGAGTAGACATAACCCCATCAGGAACGTTTAAACGAGCCAATAAACAACTCAGAACTAAAGCCCTCCGAGCCTCCTTCAAACTTAAGTCATTTTTATCCCTTGCATTAGACCTGTTTGATACTATAGTAAAACCAATCCTACTCTACTGTGGAGAAGTTTTAGGCCCAAATATACAATGTAGGGACCTGATCATGAAAGGAATAGAAGAATCTCCAAACGAAAATATGCGAAATATATTATTTAACATTTTATCCCCAATACTAGGACCACAAGTAAATATCCTCAAAACAAATCGTATCGGAAAGAAATCTGAACCTCATTCTAGCCGCCCTATACTCGTCCGTTAAAAAAAAAAATACAGTAACAAACTAAACATTGTACATAACTCGGAAACATTAAGAAACCAAAATGTATATATAGAGCAACCTACACTGTCATACGAAAACCCTGACCTAGAACAAGTTCTCTTGAATTTCTACAAAATAATTCTCCGTGTCCCTAGAAGCTTCGTCACCGCCGCCGTAAGGGGAGAACTAGGAGCGATTCCGTTATGTATTGACACCCAAACTCAGCTCATCAAATACTGGCTCAGACTGCACCACCTGCCTAATGATAGAATTGTTAAAAAAGCCTACGATATCGCTGTAGAACAAGAACAGGACTGGGTAATACATATACAAGATATGCTATGTAGACACGGTTTCCAAAATATTTGGCTAAACCCAACAGTTGACGCGAAGCAGTTTGAAAAGGTGTTCAAACAACGACTGCAAGACACGTTTGTTTCTGGCTGGAGGCAAAACATAAGAAATTACAGTAAACTACAAACCTATTCTAAATTCAAAACGGACTTCACTTTTGAGAAGTACCTCTCATCAATCCAAAACAAATCTTTTGTTGCTAACATAACCAAACTGCGAATCAGTGCACATTGTCTAGAAATAGAAAAAGGTCGTCATAAGAATGTACCAGCCACTCAGAGACTCTGTCCTACATGTAAACACAATGTTGAAGACGAATTTCACTTCTTATTATTTTGTCCCACGTACACTGAAGAAAGGCTGAGACTTATGAACATGATCTCACGTAACTCAAACCTTACTTTACCTAGAACAAGCTCAGATACTTTTAATTTACTTATGTCATGTCCTGAACCAATATCCTTATATATAGGCCAATTCATATCTTCCGCTCTCCAGAAAAGAAACCACATCATCTCTGACACTTCGAATGGATGTTAATACTGTATCCATGTTCCATATATATTGTATAACTCATAGTACACAATTACAGCGTAGCGTCTAGAGTTAGTCATTTAGAAGTAGATTTTAGTATTGTTATTCTTGTCTATAATTGCCAGACATTGTACCTGTTGCAATTGTTGCGCAATAAAGATTGATTGATTGATTGATTGATTGATTGATTGATTGATTGATTGATTGATTGATTCATTGTGTTTTGTTGCATTGTCATTTCTAGGGAGTAATTATTACTTTGGAATAATTTTACTGTCATTGCATAGGTTGTAAAGATGAAGCATGATGTCATCAGCACTTTAAAGCTTTCAACATCCCTTAGGCTATTAGCATGAAAGTTCGTCTGAGTTGGTAAATTACATAATGAGAAATATCTGTTCTCCAACTCAAGAAAATGGACTCATCTGAATTTTCGTCATTAGCTATCTGACCCAAGTAGACACGTGATTTTTAATGAACGTTTGATTTTTCCGTTTTTATTTCATTCGTTCTACATTACCTTTGTCATACAATAGTATGTATACAATCATGTAACTTGTCAGTATGCTGAACTGTGCCCTACCAAAATCCACTTGTACAACAGTAAGTAAAAGTCCAATTCACCGAATGAAAAGCTATGAAATGTACTTAATATGTATGTAGTCTTTGATAATTGTTAACGTTGTAAAGAATCCTGACATAACTGTTGAGGTTTGAAGCAATAATATTTGCTAGCATCAGAAAGATATCATAACTAGAGTTCCCCGATCTCATACCTTCGCCAAATGATGTTAATCTTTATGACTGACAATTTGTAGATTATTCCCCCTGATTGTGCAAATAGGACCACATTTTGATGAATTTTATCAATTTATCATATTCTCAACCAAAAGTCTTATATTAACAAACTATGCCATTCTAGCATTTCTTCATAACTTGTGCAAATTAGGTCCTGATTTGAATACATTACTTTTAATGATGTTCACCTTTACTGAACTTACAAATACCACAAGTATTAAATTCCAGGCAACGTCAATAGTCCTATCATGGAATGCAGCTGATTTATAGAATTTACTCATAAATTATGCAAATTACGTCCATATTAGCATAATTGTCAAATAATCATATTAAGCTTTACGTCAGCTACCTACATACCAAAAATCACGACGATCCATCAATCGGTTCTTGAGAAGTCACTAGGGGGCCCAAAATCTAATGATTTCTATGTCTCATCAAGACCTACCCACCTACCAAATATGAAGTTAATCTATTTAAGCCTTCTCAAGTTATCGTGTTGACAGACAGACAGACAGACACACAGACACATACACGAACGCCTACGAAAACATAACCTTCATGGCAAAGGTAATAATTACACAAGCAGCCGTTCTCCATCATTGACATGACATTTTTGCCTCACAGATATCAGTATGGTATGGGATAGGGCTTATTCAACTTACTGCATTAAGAAAATGACCAGAAATGACCACCGGCATCTTCATTCCACCACCAGGACTTCTGCATGTAGCTAGAACTTTGCAACTTTGCTGTAAACCAATGATTAGCCAGGCGTGTTACAATCTAGGCTATTGTTTACATTAGCACATGATAGAAAAAAATGACTTTGAAAATCCAGTTTTGTATGATGACTGCTCAGAGTTTGCTGTCGGTTGTCCCCAGTGCTGCCAGGCTGCCTCCTTTAGCCACCATGTCTCGCAGAAGCGGGCTGGGCTGCATGTGGTAAAATAAAACAGTAAGGCCACAGCCAGTAAATTTTATGGATGACATCATCTGCAGACTCCAAATCTAATGCGAGCGGGCGAAAAAAACAAAGGTTCCCACATTTTCAAATCTTGGCTCAATCATTGTACGAATGGTTTGATTCAGTGGGTACATCACATGTACACAGCCAGCATCACATATCACTGTATCAAAGTAAAAATCAAACTTTTAATCAGAGCATTTTCTTGTTTTCTCTCTTCATATTTATCTGCCATCCACCTTCCGGCATTACAACAGACATCTTTGCCAATTTTCGGCATGTTGACCACTGCCAGAGGGAATTTTTTTTTAAATCAGGCGAAAATTAATGCGCGCGCTGATGTCATCCATAAAAATTACTTGCTGTGGCCTTACTCGAGAAACTGGATATGATTTCGGAAACAGACGTTTCAAGCAGCATCCACCTTTTGTCAGTGACCCTGGTGAGATCTGAATATCAACAGGTTTATAACCATGAACCATCAATCCATAGTCCAATAGGAAACAAAAGTTAGAACAAAATAAACACAAATTGACGGTGTCCCGATGGTCACTGCCTACTAAAATTTAGGCTTGGACAACTAGAAAGTCACTTTGGGACATTTTTGGGGGACAATAGAAAAATAATCAACATTAGATTGTCAGCCCTTCTTTCGTTTATCAGGCACGCGTCCCGGCTCTTGGATCCGGAAAAAAATGATTGTGTACTATGCAATTATAGTGTCCATGGAAGTCAGAACGTAAGCAAAATAAAGTTTCCTTTAAATTCTTGTCCTACATACTTCCTGAAAAACAGATTGGGACGGTTCATCCTCACTTCCGGACAATTGAAATTTATTTTCGGGACAATGTTGGGACAATAGGAAAAATAATAATTTCGAGGCTTGCAGGTTGATGCAAATTAATCAAAAGCTCCTGATGTTTCAGAACGGGGGTGTTAAGTGTTGTCTGTCTTGGGGCTGGGAGCAATAAGTAATGTTTACTGTTTATTGAAAACCAAAAACCCATCACAGCCTCGGCTGAACTGTGAGGTTTGTACAAAAGTCGCGAGCACGTTACACTTACTAATATTTTATTTATTACATTGAGAAGTACCTTAAATTGAAATAACTACTTACTGCATTTTAAGATAATGATACTAAAATAGACAATATATTTTACATTTTTAAAAACATTTTTCGTCTATTTATGATCTTTAAAATAGAATTTAGATATAATATTTTGCAAGTGCAACACTTAAGCGAGTTAAAACAATTCAAAAAGAAGAGTCTTACAAAACACAATCCTTAGGGTACTATACTTGAAAGGGACACGAAATAACGGCTTAAAAAACACAAGTTCAGTAAGACCGGAATACCATTACGGAGGGTAGCCTATTAGAAAGTCTCATTGTACAGTCTGACAGCAGTGTACAAAAATGATTTTCTCAGCCGCTCTGTTCTGGCCAAGGGAAGGCTGATGTTGTCGTGGTTTCTCAGTTTACGCCCCATGGATTTCCAAGTACCCGAGAGTTCTATACCCGTAGTCCCCCTCCCTGTGCAGGGTACGTGGGGTTGTACATCCTACCATATATTTCCTCTCACCTGCAGGTGGGAATGGTTCGGGTACCGGGCACTGTAAGTCTCCAGACTACGCAGCAGCTTCTCCAGGCCGATCACCCTTTCCACGTAGTACATCGGTCCTCCTGAAGAAATTGAATTTAAGTTTTATTTAGATCAACAATTAGCCTAATAAGGGGCTATTCTTCATGTGGTCTACACATTACATTCATATATACATACATGTATTACAAACGTACAAAAACATTACAAAGTTAACAGTATGTAGCAAACTTAACACATTCCTTAAATACACTATTTACAGTCCAGTACTTTGCTAGTTGCCGCCTGTGTTGTTCCACAATTGTAACAGATATCTGTACTATACAGAAAGCGCCTTTTCTGAGAGTTGGATTTTGGTTTCGGTAGTCTGACTTTGTTTGTAAGTGGTTGAGCGTGTCCGGTAGTTGTGAATCTCAGATTGGAATGTGATTTTGTCGTACAAAGCCTTGAAGTCCTGGGTACAGGGATATCATTTCATATTTCTTCTTAATTATAACGGTTTTGGATATGTATGGACAAACCCCAGGCTGTATCACGTTGACATGTTTGCAGATCAATTACGACGTCGTTTACAGGATATTTACATCCAAGAATACCATACTTCTGTTCAAAACAATTCAAAACTTTCTGTCTGTTCGATGTTAAAGACGAGGTACGGACAAGAAAATTACCTTTCTGAAATACACAATTTTGAAGTTCGTAGATCGATTACGTACATACAAAGATGAGAATTTCTAGCCATAAATTGAATATAGAATTAGGAAGATATAAAAAAAAATCCCTCGCGACCAGAGGTTTTGTCCATTCTGTCCCAATGATATTGAAGACAAACAACATTTTATTTTGAATTGTACACTTTATAACGATAAACGCACAAAGCTGTTCAACCTTCTCTCCGCCTGCTCAACAGAATTTGTTACATTTCATGCTATAGATAAATTTAAGTTCATCCTAGAAGGCAATAAACCTTACTGTGTACAAATAGGTAAATATATCAAAGAATGTTTAGACCTTAGAACAAGTAGTATTAGTTGACCCATCTATTGTTCTGTACGTAGGATATTTTCGTTGTACCCATGTATATTTGTCTGTATATCTACATGTCTTTGACCTTACAAAAGTCGCTGTACTTTTTGTTGTGTCAATAAAGTTCTTCATATTTCTTTGAGTCACAGCAAGAGATAATGCAAGTTAGTCAGACTCCATTCAGAAACTCTGAGGAAAATGTCTGATAGACATGGAAACGTAAGACTTTACCGATAAAAGAACACCATAAGTGGGGTCGTGTTGCGTAACGCCAGAGTGCTCGACTCGGAACCAAGAGGTCCCGGGTTCGGATCCTGACATGCCACCAATCTTATGTCCGTGAGAAAGGCACTTCACGTGACTTTCCTCAAGTGAAAATGAGTATTGTCCTGTCCTGTAGTAGTTGTCCTCTGCGTTGGTTGCGTTGGATATAAAATAAGTCGATATAACTGGAGTGTGCCGTCGCCACGTCTAGTCATGAAATGTTGGAATAAAAAAAAAAAACTGATGCTTTTCTATAGCCCTATAATCACTACAACAGGAAATGGAAATGCATTTGATGTGCAGTATAATAATAATACTGTTTTTTTTTGTTTCATGTAATGTTCCCATATGGCAGTCACAGACTGAATTGCGTGGGGGTTCCATTAACAACAGTTGATATTCATACTAAAAACATTAACCATATAGGGTACAATATTAAACGCGTAGTTATACTGTAACTGAATTACACAAAATTAACAAATTTAAAATATTTAAAAGATCTCATAAAGACACATTATACAATATAATTTAGAATAGGGCATTTTTTTCTTACAAGTTCAACAGTCGTGCCATGTGAGGTATTGCACTAGAGTTATATATCTCTGATTTGCAGTGGATACTATCGAGTTTGTGAGATGACCTACTAAGTTTTTCTTCCACTCAATTCCCCCCGTAACGGTGGTAGTAAATGTCTGTACTGGTCAGACTGTTCAAGGGATTTGGCGAATTTTACAGTCAGTTCGTGGCGCCGTGTATAGAGTGTAGGAAGACCAAGTTGCGCTTGCCGTAGAGTACGACGTGAGCACACTTAACGCTACTGTTATTCCTGTCCCCAAGACGAAACCGCCGTCCATAAAGAACTTGGCATAACAGGTTAGCCAGTTACGGTATGTTTTAGTCTTAAGTTTTGATTCCTGCAATAAAGAATTGCGTCCATTACTGTCATCACTGTGTTTTTGTACGTACAAGTGATATGTTCTGTGCTATGTAATTATGTAATTCCAGCATTGAATATGCTCCACTTACACTGTGGTAATCCGAACAAAACCGATAGTGCTATTGTGTATCTGCTACTTAATGAATCACCTTTACTTTCATCTAATGTCATTTCTCAAATACTCATTATTACACAGCTATATCTTTCTGAAACTAAGCGATTTAAAACTGATTTATACTTCTGTATTCATTTATAATATCCTAATAACTAACTCTGTTTTCTTGTTACCTGGTCGATACCCATAATTTGTGATTTAATTTTTATTTTATGTCAAGTGGTGACGTAAATATAAGCATTTTGCTTGAGTGCTTCACCACTATGTGCTGTGTTTTTGCATGTTGGAATTTCTAAAAAAGGACAAAATCACCTGTGTGCCTCGGCCATCCATAGCCAAACAGGTAGATGACATCGATGTCCAGTGCCCGAGATGCAATTCCCTCATCCAGGACGTGGAAGCCTTCATTAATGAGTGAGTAGAGACAACGCTCGACGATCTCCTACACAACAAGAAAAGTTCAGATGCACAAAATTAAGCCGATGGATGTGCTAACTACTATAAGTAAGGCCACAAAAAGTAAATTTTATGCATGACATCCTCCGCAGACTCCAAATCTAATGCGAACGGGCAAAAAAAAAACAAGGCAGGCCGAAAAAACAAGGTTCCTACATTTTAAAATCTTGACTCAATCACTGTACATATCACTGCATCAAAGTTAGAAACAAAACATTAAAGCAGAGCCTTTTCTTGTCTCCTCTCTTTGCAGTTATTTGCCATCCATCTTCCGGCATGGCAGCAGGCATCTTTGCCCATTTTCGGCATGGTGACCACTGTCAGAAGGCAACAAAATTTCTTTTTTTTTCCCAAATCAGCAGGCCAAAATTAATGCGCGCGCTGATGTCATCCATAAAAATTACTTGATGTGGCCTAAATATCTTAAACCAGTGTAGAAAAGAACAAGATACAGTCATGCCTTCAAGTAACAGAGTTATCAACGAAGGATCGAGGTGTTAAAGAATTCGAGCTTGCTGCAAGCAAGTATAGTAGGGCAGCCAGATGTGCAAACTAAAGTCAGGTGTGGCAGGTCATTCAGTGTACATGTAATACCAGCTTATAATGTACTAGACGAAGTACTAGTAGACATAGATACAGAGTTATGATGTGTATTTTTCGAGTTACGAAAAGTTTTTATCCATACCTCCGCGGTCATTCATACCAGTAAAATGGGTCAACACAAAACTAACTGACTCTGAAAAGTTTCTTTGGTACCAAGGGTTTAATGAATACAAAATACCCAAGGCAACTCGCCTTCGGTTATAACAGAATTCGACCGGTCGCTAACCGTTTGTTCGAGTGGGCCGAGAAATTCTGAAAGACGCGGCAAATTTAGGACCACGTGTAGATATGCACTGCGATTGGTTAGGGCGGATCAAGCTTACACTGTGATTGGCTAAGACAGGTCGTGCCCCGTCCGTGCTCACCACGTGATAGAAGTTCACTTGTACATCACTGTTGCGTAACATCAATTCATGACCCCATAGGTATCTACATAAAAATCCATAACTTTCATGATTTAGAACTCACCACACTGTGGATATACTAGTACACTGACTAACACAGTGACTCTACTCCGGTATCATATTGTTTCTAAATACCGCATTAAATAATGTAGGAAACGTCTTAACTAACAGGAAAGGCTGACATTTGCTTGGGGGCAAATACAGCATAGTTCAGCCCATTTTACTCCCACGCAAAAGTGGACTTTTCCAAACTTACCCCAGTGCAAAACTGGAAGATTCTCAAATGACTGAATTATATAGTAGTTGTGATTGAGAATAAAGATGCAAGAACAGGCACTTTGAATCTCGACAGCTTTACTTACAAAATTTCACTTCAGTCTTATCACACAATCTCATTGCAGGTATGCAAAAACATTCAATGATGAGATTTGATACATTAAATGTAAGGAAGTACCTGTGATGAGATGGTTCTCTTCTTGAAGCCATGTTCCTGTCTGTAGTCCTGGATCATCTGCAGTACCACAGGATCCGGCAGGGCAGTGCGACTACCTGGGTCATACCTGTTACACATAGAAGGGGCGTGGTGGGACATTCTGACATATAGATGTCATTTCTTCCGTAAATAATTTCATTAGGTTGGTAAACGAATGAATAGCAAAGTTATTTGATCATGACCATTCATTTTTCACGAGCCGCCGTTTTGATGACCTTCTGTCATCTTCATCAGGGCAATTCTGACTGGTTTACTGTGCAATGACACTAGATGTTACTTGGTGCATGGTGCACTAAAGAATTGTCAGAATTTTTAGTTAACAAATTTTATATTATATATAGTCTGAAACACTTCACATTTGGAACCGCATATGTCCCTATGATGTAACAATGCCTAGTATGTATGTCACAATTGCACTGTTGTTGGCCTCTTCTTCGTATCCGAAGATGTTAGGAAGTCAGTCCTTCATGTGGCTGCAGGCCTTCATGTGGCTGTGTAGTCCGATTCTTGACCCGCAGGTCCTGCGGCAGGACGGACATGTGAAAGTCGCTGCTGTCGTTGGCTGAGTGGCTGCAGCCTTTCGTCGCCTCCTCTTTTCCTCTGCTGCATCTTTCCGGGCCTTCTCCCATTTCACAGCTCCTTCTCTGGTCGCTGCTCTCCAAGCGCTTCTATCGGAGGCCACACTTTCCCATTCCTTTACTGGGATGCCAGCTGCAATGAGTTGGCGCTTAAGTTGGTCCTTGAAGCGCTTCCTGGGGCTCCTCTGTCTCTCTTGCCCTGACACAGTTCACCGTAAAAGACGGCTTTGGGCATTCTAGAGTCCTCCATTCGTGCCAGATGGCCAGCCCTTCGGAGCTGCCTCGTCATCAGCATTGCCTCCATGCTCTGAAGGTTTGCTCTCTCAAGAACTTCAGTGTTCGTCACATAGTCCTGCCACTTGATGCCCATGATGCACCGTAGGCATCGTTAGTGGAACGGTTCTAGATTTCACCTGCTTCCGGTACAGGACCCATGTTTCAGCACCGTAAAGGAGAGTGGTGACAACTACTGCTCTGTACACTTGGATCTTTGTCGACAGTCGCAGTGAGTGGTTCTTCCAGACGCGCTTCTGTAGACGCCCGAACGAACTGCTGGCTTTGCCAAGGCGACTGTCCACATCTTTGGTCACTGTGGCGTCGTTAGAGATAACACTGCCCAGGTAAGTGAAGTGTTCTACCGCATTCAAAGGATGGCCTTCGATACTGATCTGTGGATGTGCGTAGGTTTCACGTGGTAGTTTTTGGTACATCACCTCCGTCTTCTTCAGGCTGATGGTAAGGCCGAAGGCCTTGCATGCTGTCGCGAAGTGACTGACAACCGCCTACAGAGCTGCCTCTGTGTGTGCCAGAAGTGCACAGTCGTCCGCAAACAGCAGGTCCAGGATCAGTTCTTCCAGTGTCTTTGTGTGTGCTAGAAGTCTCCTCAGGTCAAAGACACTGCCATCTGTCCTGAATCTGATGTAGATATTTTCTGTGAGATCATCCTTGGCCTCTTGCAGCATCATACTGAAGAAGATAGCGAAGAGCGTGGGGGCAAGAACACACCCTTGCTTGACTCCGTTGGCAATCGGGAACGGCTCAGACAGGTAACCGCCGTGCTTCACCTGGCCCATCTGTCCTTCGTGCAGTTGTTGCACAATGGCAGGGAGCTTCGGTGGACATCCGAGCCTCGACAAGATCTTCCAGAGTCCGTCTCGGCTCACGGTATCGAAGGCTTTGGTCAGATCAATGAACGCCGCGTACAGCCCCATGTTCGCGTACAATGTATTGTTAACAGTAAAAACTAGCTTTTAATCTTTTAAAAGTGCACTATAAACCAAGTAATGTGCACTGTGAGCTATGTAACACCTATCACTATGCACCAAGTAACATCTAGCGCCAGTGCACAGTAAACCAGTCAGAATTGCCCTGATGAACAGACGGTGATTAAAACGTTAAAGATAAATGGTTGTGATCAAAGAACTTTGCTATTCAGATGTCATTTCTGCTTTCGTAATACCATATATATATGTTACAATATATGTCTATGGATGATAACTATACATATGGCACTAAACTATTTAATTTGATAATGGAACCCGTATGTTGTTATATGTCTAACCCTTACCTCTTAGCTCACGATTCAAGATGTGTTAATTCCACATTCGCAGTGACCGGGGGGGGGGTCATTGAACTGCAGACATTTTTCAATTTCTTTAAAGTTTACAAAACGTTGTCTTATGACACAATAGCACCAGAAAACCTTGCATTGTTAGTATATGCCATATAAAAGTTCCATGGGAGGATGTATACAACGCACCATATTTCTACAACCGACAAGGCCAGCGCCTTCTGCGGTAAACTCACTATAATGGAAAGCTGTTTCCCTGCAAGAACAGTCAGGTTCCATTCGAAAGACAAGCCCTGCATAACTCCGTAAGTTTTTTTATCAGCAAGCGACAGGAAGCCTTTCTCATCTGAAAACACTGCATTCAACGCTAAGCATAAAGCCACACCGACATAATTCTAATTTTAATTTCATAATTTTAATTTTGGATGACATTTTTTTTCTAAAAAAAAAAAGACCACGCCCTCCGCTTGCCTGGCTCCAGGCCCGGGTAGTCCATCGTACTTAGCGAAAATACGGAGCCTGTAGTAACTCTGCAGGATTGCTCCCAGGCTGCCAAAGCTCAACGACTCAAGAACTCAGTACATACGTACAGTGCCAATTTATAAATTCCTCAAAAAGCCAGCTTGTCGTATAAGTCGTTATGTAGTGCCGCAAATTCACAATACCACCTTTGTATTCTTGTAGCATTTTTATTTTTGGGCGGAATTTTTTTTTTACTCGCCCGCGCGCACAAGGGTCTTCAGAGGATTTCATCGATAAAATTAAGGCGTTGTGGCCTAAGCACTAGAAAAACAAGGTGCAGAATCCGCAGAAAGAGACCTCAAGGAAAAGCAGACTGATTTGAGCATTTTATGAAAAAGCTGAAGCCACAAACAAACAAGAGCCTTTCTAAATACACCAGTTGCCTACATGTACCACCCAGCCCCGGTCTTTTGTCCCAGACGACCTTGCAAGCACAGCATGTCCGGTAACGGACAGTACCGGTCGCCACGACGATAGAGCGCGGGGGTGTCCGGTGGCGGCCCGTGTTCCGTCGTGAGTCTCGCCTCGATGCGCCGCCTCCACCCAATGTCATTACCGGCCAGGTCGGTCATACGGAACGGTCCCATCGGGAAGCCGAACTCCTCTATAGCCTGGAAATAAATAGAGATTATCGGGACGTCATATCCTGGTTGCCAGACCCATAGCACACTGGACACAAAATATCTCAGTGAGCCTGGGTCTGGTAGGGTCAGATAGACCTGCCAGTCGAACGCTCAGTATCTGAGCGTAAGGCCCCATTGGTGGAACAGCAGGAAGCAATTCTACACCTCTGCTATGATTGGTTAAAAACTCCCAGCTTTATGTTTGAATCTTCAACAGTGGCCACCAGCAGATGAGATAAAACTGTAAATAAGGTGTATTTTTTCCTGGTGTGTCAGAGGACTGTTACCTAAACAAACAGGAAAAAATAAAGCCTGGGTTGTACACTACTTCTACTATTAAACTAAGTTCTGCTTTTATTTTGGAAAATAAACTGCAAATTCATTTAGAAAATTGACTGGTTAATGATTAACTGTTGAGCCCAAGTTTGTCTCCTGCTGACCAATGGTGGTGCCATGTAACAGGCTACCTGTGGTGTGAGGGGTCATCAATCACAGCTTCTCCTCCCTACGCTGGAAAACCATTCCTAAGTCTTCCGGCCAGACCCTGGCTCACTAAGATACTTTGTGTCCAGTGTGCTACGGTTATGGCAACCCGTCTAGGGCGTCAGGACTTGAGGGATAAAGTAAGAAAAGTAAAGAAAACAAATTTGGCTTATGTAAACTTCACTGTCACTCGACGTACTTATTAGGTTTCAAATTGATTACGTATCTGCGAATTGGTCGACCAAAGTGGATTCGACGTCAGTGGTACGCGTTCCTTCGGATTTCGCCCGCTATTTTCAACGATTTTGGGTTGCAGTGCGACAACCGCTATCGATGGTAAAAGATGCATCGTTCAGATTGTACATCGTAAAGTTAACACAAGGCCATAGCAAGTAATTTGTATGGATGGCATCAGCGCGCGCATTAATTTTCGCCTGATTTTGGAAACAAACATGAAATTTCGTTGTCCTCTGACAGTGGTCAACATGTTGAAAATGGGCAAGGATGTCTGTTGCCATGCCGGAAGGTGGATGGCAGATAACTATGAGGATAGGAGACAAGAAAAAGCTCTGATTTAATGTTCTGTTTCTTACTTTGATGCAGTGATATGTGATGTTGTCTGTCTATATATGATGTTCCCATTGACTCAAAACCATTTGTACATATACTTGAGTCAAAATTTTAAAATATAGGAACCTTGTTTTTGGGCCCCCTTGATTTGGAGTCTGATTTGAAGTAATCCATAAAATTTACTTGCTGTGGCCTAAGCCACAAACTTCAGGGTAAATATTGAATAACCTTGACACTGACCCTGTCGACGTCTTGTGGATCGACCCCCTCCTCCAGAAGGAACAGCGCCTCGGACCTGTACGGACCCAACATGCGGTTCCCCACGAAGCCTGCACAGTTGCCCACCAGCACCCCCACCTTCCCAATGGTCGTGGCCAGCTGCATCACCGTGGCGACCTATGCATGATGTACAAGATGACTAATAAACTGGTGGACGTCCCAAGTACCTAATACCAGCTCAGAAGAGAACAAGAAATAGCCATGCCTTCAAGTACCAGAGTTATCAACCAAGGATTGAGTTGTTCAAGAATTCATTCTTTCCTAGAACTATCGCAACTCACCGTCACCTAGTACAGTAGGGGCATTGTCATTAGATAGCTTTAAACAGTGCCTAGAGTTAGATGTTCAAGGGTTAGGTGTAACTAGTCGTTCGGTGTGATATAGCTAGCTGCCGCCGCGCCGCGTGCCTACGAAGGTAGTGTGTTACGCCGAAAGGCGGTTATACTGGCTATACAGGTACAGAAGCTGGTGTGTTACCCCGAAAGGCGGTTATACCGGCTATACAGATACAGATACAGACCGTCTCCGCCGACGTCTTCTTGCCGTAGATGTTCTCCAGAAGTCTCATCACGTTGGCGGGAGAGAAGAAATGGGTCCCAACAACCTGTGGGGGGGGGGAGATATGATAAACCTCTTTCACTTTATGATTTCTACACATATCAACGTTAGAACAACATGCATAGGAATATAGTAACTCCCCCCGCACTGGTGTTCCAGTGCTGAATCAGCGGTCAAAATTTCGTCAGCACTGGATTTCCAGAGCTGAATGTCTCTGTTCCAGCCAGAGCTGAAGCTCCCTCAGCACTGGAAATCCAGTGCGGAGGGCGTTACTTTTGTATATTTGCCATTGCGTATACACTGTATTCCTATGCAGGTTGTTCTAACGTTGATATGTGTCGTCACCACGTCTTGTGATTACATGTTGGAATATAAAAAAAGGAAATGTTACATATCAAAATTGGAGGGAAAAAATCTTCGGCATCCATTCAGTTTGTCAATTGAGAGATGTTCTGGGGAAGAAAAGGTCTAAATTTTACACACTCAGTTGACAACTACATTGTATAGAAAAGTCTTAGTATACAGAAATTGCCCTGTGTTTATTTTTACTTGATACAGTTATCACAAATAGAAATCATAGTCTCTAGGCCCTAAACACCATAAAAATATAAAAAAAGAGGTTTAAAATAGCAAGGAAGTCAAATGGTAATTATCTAAATAATAGCATAGTCAAAGTTCATAATATTTCACTTAAACTTTAAAGTACATTACTTTGTCAGGACGCTTTGTCGCTGCTGCGATCTTGTCAATGTCAAGTCCAGACGTGTTGGATGCGAGGACGGCTTGGGGTTTGGTGATGACATCCAGCTTCCTGAAAACCTCCTTCTTCAGCCTCAAGTTTTCAAACACAGCCTCGATGACCATGTCGACGTCACTCAGCTGGCTGTAGTCCATAGTGGTGGTCAGTTGGGACATTTTCTGTGAGGCAGATTTCTGACGAAGAGTCTTTTGGATAACGGCGATAGCTGTGGATAAAACAAACATAATATAGTAGGGGATGACTTTCCATGAGTCATCAGTCTGGCATGCACAGCAAGAACCAATAGGCATGCAGCTTTCCTCTATTCTTCTTGCTGATTGGCTGTTGAGATTTAACTGGGTTAACTCCATGAACAGCTGAACAAAGCCATACCATATTGAAAGCAGGTACTGCATTGAAGTGTTTTGGTAGGTACATGTATGTCAAACTTTCCAGCTCCAGCATTGGAATGTGGGGCATTAACGCTTTTTTATTTTGAAAATCAACAGTTTGCATTATGCAAATAAAATACTAATCAATAACGTAGGGGATAGCTATCCAACTGTTGTATTCGTAGTTATATGTCACTTCACACTATATATTATATCGATGTAAAACATTGTTTCCCTTGTATTCTCCTTCTTTTCTTGTCATATCGTAAAATGTGGTGACGCAATGCGAAATTTGCTTCAAAGCAAATTCTCGCTGCAGTCATGTGTTGACCCCACAAATGTATACGTTTCAATTGTATTGCTACTTTAATTCAGAGTTGTTTCAACCAAAATAACTTTCCCGAAATTAAGTCGCCGCAAACATATATATAACTAGAGTTCCACGATCTCATACCTTCGCCAAATGATGTTAGCTTTTATGAATAAGAACTTATATACAATGTATTAATCCCCCTGATTATGCAAATAGGATCCGCAATTGCATGAATTATATCTGTTGATCATAATCTCCACCAACAGTCTTATTTCAACAAAGAATGCCATTATAGCATTCCCTCATATATTATGCAAATGAGGTCCTTATTTAAATAAGTTATGTTAAATTATGTTTACCTTCACTAAACTTCCAACACCCCAAGTATAAAATTCCAGGCAGTTACCACTATGCAACTATAACATTTTCTCATTAATTATGCTAATTAAGTCTTCATTTGAATAATTGATATCTGCCTGTGTTTCTCTCGTTGTTAATAACATATGTCGCAATCTTGAACTTCCTATCATGGAATGCAGTTGATTAATAGAATTTCCTCATTAATTATGCAAATTACATCCATATTTGCATAATTGTAATATCATTATGTCAAGCATTACTCAAGCTACCTACATACCAAAAATCATGATGATCCATCAATCGGTTCTTGAGTTATCCTCCTTTAAACATTTGTCCTTTAAACCCCCCTGCAGTTCTAGAGCAAGCAACTAGGGAGCCCAAACTCACGTCACTCCTTCCCCAGCACAAGAGCTACCTGCCATCCAAATTTCGTCACCCTAGCATGTCTGCATCATGAGATATCAAAACCGGAAGTTCAGCTGCAGTACCATGACAAGCCGCCAGGGGGCCCAAAATCTAATCAGTTCGAGCTCTCATCAAGACCTACCCACCTACCAAATATCAAGATAATCCATCTAAGCTTTCTCGAGTTATGCTGTTGACACACAGACATACACACGGACACGAAAACATAACCTTCTCCAATTCTTGGCGAAGGTAATTACAATAGTTTATGACTTGTTTGGATGCTGTTTAAACGATTCCTGACATCCGCGATTCAATCATGTCATATTGAGTTCAACTTTTTTGCAATCAGTTTTACTAATTTACAAAACAATAAAATCTTCAGGAAAGCAGAATTGCCTGACCTTTGTCCAGCTGTTTCTTGTTGACCTCTAGCAGGACGACCTTGAGCCCAGCCTGCAGTAGGCTGATGGTGATCCCCGCACCCATGGTGCCTGCACCCACCACTCCCACACTGGAAATAATATATTCTAGTAACGGAGTAGTTCAATGCAAGGCCTATACGACCACTTCTCGGCATTGAACTAGAAAGATGAGAGAGACATGGCTATGTCAAGAGATGGCGGTGAACGTTTGATTTGAAAGCCTGTAGATTGTAGGTTGGTGGGAAACACTTGTCAGGGAGAGACTTCCAAAGCTTGGCCGTACGGGGAAAGAAACTGTCACTGTAAAAAAATTTCGAACAAGGAATTTGGACGGTGAAGTTGTGTGAGCTAGTGGAGAACCTAGTGGAACGCTTAAAAGTTCTGAGTGGTGGAACTAGTTGGGTGAGTTCTGCAGAGCAATGGCCATGACAATATCTGTAAAATATGGATAGAGAGGCAACATTTCGTAAGACATATCACATGGACACACACATTGTTGGACAATGTCACCTACGCCAGCACAGGAAAAAAAATCAGAAAAAAAATCAATCCTAGCCATCCTCGTTCTTGTTCTAATTCTAGACATAATCTTGATATTCTGTATCACAGACTGCACATGTAATGCATAATGTTATCTCTGTTGTGTTTAATTACGATGGTCCTTGGCTTGGGAGAATAATTATGCCAAGCATCACTTAAGCTACCTACATACCAAAAATCACGACGATCCGTCAACCGGTTATCGAGTTATCCTCTTTTGAATGTTTTTAAATAAACGCCCTGCAGTTCCAGAGCAAGCCGCTAGGGGGCTCAATCCTCCGTCAGTTGTTTCACAGCACTAGAGCTACCTGTCACTCAAATTTTCGTGTCCCTAGCATGCCTGGATCATGGGATATCAGAAGCGGAAGTTCCGCTGCAGTACCATAACAAGCCGTCAGGGGGTCCGAAATCTAATCATTTTGAGGCCTCATCAAGACCAACCCACCTAGCAAATATGAAGACAATCCATTTAAGTCTTATCGAGGTATCGTGTTTACAGACACACAGACACACGTACACAGACGAACGCCCATGAAAAAATAACCTTCTTGGCGAAGGTAATTAATTTAAAAAGTTCTCTTTCTCATAGACTTTAGTAATGATTTACATTTATCGTATAGCCGGGTCACCCGATGACGTTAACCAATCAGAAGGCTTCATTCCTTATGACGCCGTAATGTCACAAATAGAGTCAAAACCGGGTATTTATTCATCCCAATCCATACATTAAACAACCCAATAATCACCCGCATATGACCTCGGGTGACCCATATAGAACGCGATTCTCTTCTTAAAAATCCAAAAATAACTTGAGTTGTGTTCCAATGACCTCGGGTGACTCCCATAAGAACACCTGTTTCCTGCCTGTGACCCAGATAGAACGTGAACCCGGCCCCAATGACCTCAGGTGACTCCAGGTAGAACAAATATTCCATATTCTATTCAGCATGTGCAAGGGGTAAATTGTACATTGTGTCACTCTTTACTGCATCAGTTTGGATAGGCTATCGTGTAAGCTATATAATTTATCACCTTTTGATGACTGTTGGCTTGGCAGTTCTAAAGTTGATGTGTTTGTCGCGAGGATGACTCCACTGTCGGACTTCCCGCTCGGAGAAGAAGACGTACTGTTGGGCTGCAGCCTGCCATGACGTCATCAGGTACGTCATCAGGTCAGCCTCACGGGCCATCCCGGCAGCGAACGGCAGAACCGAGGCCTGTGCAAATATACCAGATTGATATTTTCGTAAATAATGTATTATATCATTGATATTTTTGTAAATAATGTATTATATTTCTTGACATTGTATTGTACAGTATTTGATGTGTAATGTATTACATTTGATGTTCATTGTTTAATATTTCATGTTAATGATGTTCAATATTGCATATCTGTTTTGTATTCATTATGATCTGTATTTGCATTGTACATGTAGTGTTGGGAGGACAACTTGTAAAGGTGTCAATGCACCTGTTTTGTCCTCCCTTCCACTTGTATACTTTTATTTCTTGTGGTAATCTTAAATAAACAAATAATTTGGCTTATATCTGAAATTCAGATGAGAAATCTGCACTTTTGGGAGAAGAATATCTCTGAAAGTCTGGGTGATATAAAACGAATTCGTCTGATATATGGTACTACTACAGTCAATCAGTCTAGCACAGAGTAGAACATGGCACTGCACAAAAAAGTTCAAGATATAGTTCAAGTGTTAAGAAAACAGTACAGTGGTCAAAAGTAGTTTAATATTCATCATATCCAGGCCTGCAACACACCTTAGTATTTGATACAATTATGTGAGAACATTAATTCAGTACCAAGGACAGGACCATACAATATACACATGATATTGCTGTTGTTGTACCATTTTCAACCAAAGTAACACATTTGTAACTTGTATTACAGTGAAGTTCAGGAATACGTTAAGGAATGTTTACATTTAAAATTCAGATGAGAAATCTGTAGTTTTAGGGGACGAAGATATCTGAAATTCTTGACGATTTGCATTGTATACGTCTAAAATATGATACTACTACAGTGCTACTATTGATGTCAGTCAGTCTAGCACAGAGTAGAACATGGTACTGCACACAAAAATACAGATTGAAGTTCAAAAAACAGTTTAAATGTTCAGAAAACAGTACAATACAACACACCTTGGTAGAGGTGTTGATGCAAGTATGTGAAATAAAACATTAATCCAGTACCAAGGACAGGACCATACCATATACACATGCTATTGTTGTTGTGCCTTTTCAACCAAATTAACGCTTTCGTAACTTGTATTACAGTGAATTTAGTCAGGGTTACAATCATTGCTAACCATGTAAAGTCATTCTGCCCTTTATTCATTTATTTATTCATTTTGTATTTACTCACTCATTTATTCTTGCATTCTTACTTCCTTACTTCCATTTTTGCTTCAAGAACTCAGCACTGTGTTTACCTGAATAGCCTGTACGCAGGTCAATGGGGCAATGGCTCCTCGCGCTTTGCGTAAAATCGTCTTCCGTGTTGCCTCCACGACCTCGTCGACCTAGAAATGTCGACAAAGTGTAAATATGAATGTTTTTAATTTTATAATAGACCTCTGACCTCTCGGTACAATTTGCATGTTGTGTGTGTTTAATGTAGTTGTAGTTATAAGCATGACCATGTTGTTACGATAGTAGTATGTAGTGAAATGACTCCAGGAAGAATAGTATGTATGGCAACTCATGTCTGTACAAACTAATGGAGACCTGTCTAATAAACATAAACATAAACATAAACATAAACATAAACATAAACATAAACATAAACATAAACATAAACATAAACATAAACATAAACATAAACATAAACATAAACATAAACATAAACATAAACATAAACATAAACATAAACATAAACATACCTTGTCCGCGTCTGGCACTGTCCTCTGACTGATCCTTCTGTCCTCTAACGGACGACCTTCAACTGACCTTGCAAAGCTGACAGCCTCTTTGAGCAGGTCACCTTGAACAATCTTGTCCACAAGACCAAGAGTGAGGGCCTACACAGGACAGGTTTGGGAGGGAACATGAGAATTATTCAAATAACCAAGCGTATTGTGAAATAAAGTCTAAAATTTAACTGCCAACACTACAACGAATTGGGAATGAACCTTTCTACTTTTGGAACGTGACGTCAGAAACATTTTTTTTCAAAATCGGGCAA
This sequence comes from Branchiostoma belcheri, assembly GCF_001625305.1. Taxonomy (NCBI): domain Eukaryota; kingdom Metazoa; phylum Chordata; class Leptocardii; order Amphioxiformes; family Branchiostomatidae; genus Branchiostoma; species Branchiostoma belcheri. The sequence goes on from NW_017803002.1 coordinate 500,010, forward strand.
AAGTTAATGCGCGCGCTGATATCATCCTTAAGTTAAAAATTACTTGATGGGGCCTTACGGCGGTACATGCCTTTCTTCTTCCATACTGCATCTCTCAGAAGAAAGTCTACATCAGTATGGAACAGGCTTCCTTATATGGATACTTTCCAAATGGGTACAACCTTAAACTTTTCAAGTCTACGGTAAAAATATCTCTCTCCACAGTTCCTTAACGTAGCCCAAAACATGTAAGCGGTTCGTATGAGCCTTGCTTGAGGTGAAAACTTAATTTTAAAAAGAAACAATCCGACCTCACCTGTTGTGCTTTGATGTCCTGTCCGCTGGTGATCAGCTGGATGGCAGACTTCACCCCCACCACCCGCGGCAGCCGCTGGGTTCCCCCTGCACCTGGCAGCATCCCCAGGTGCACCTCAGGTAAACTCAGCTATTCAAAATATATAAGGAAAACAATTAACTGTTCTCAGTGGCTAATGTGAGATGTTGTCACATCGGCGCACCAAATCCGTAAGGTGTTTTTGGCACCCAGATAGACAGATTAGCATAAGAGGCTCGGTGGGCGTCACTCCACCGTATAGGTGGGGAAGTCGTGTAAAGTGCCTTTCCCAAGGGCACAACGTCGGGCCACGGTGGGTATCGAACCCGGGACCTCTCGGCTCCGAGTCCAACGCTCTGACCGTTGCGCCACCGACGCCACCGCAAAAAAAAAATATATATATACATAAGGAAGACACTAAAAGTCCACTTCCGTAAATGGTATACAGTATGGTACATTCTAAACAATACCAGACTGTAACAGTACCATTGCTTCATAAAACCCAGGAACCGATTCACGATGACTGTATAATTGGTGATGTACATAAACTTCATGATGCTAATTAACATGACTTACGTTAGACCAACCAGGGCACTTGTTACACTATTTTCCTCTTTGTACGTGTAGTTACGTCCCTTTTCAGCCTTTCTAGCTAATTTACTGATCCCCCAACGTTGATGCTCAATATATTGTAACTGAGATGCTTTCTTCCAGAACTTACAGCAAGACATGAGGCATAGGGTCCATAAGATACTTCCTACCTATGTAGACTTCAATTAAAGCTTACTATATAAAGATTTGAATAATATGATAATCGCAGCTAAATTCTATCTCTTTTATGCTCCTGGCTGATACTGTGTTCAAACACTGATGAGGACACAGATGGATTTGGTGTCGCCAATGTGCCAAGAGCTGCACAAATTCCAATAAGAACCGTACAACTTTTTGTCATAACAGTCACAAAGAAGCCCAAAAGCAAGCTGTATGGTGGACAGTCAACGGTTGCCTATGATCCGTGCCAAGGGACCAAATAAGGCCACAGCAAGTAAATTGTATGGATTACATCCTTCGCAGACTCCAAATCTAATGCGATAGGGTGAAAAAAACAAGACGGGCCGAAAAAAAACAAGGTTCCTGTATTTAAAAAAAATGACTCAATCATTGTACAATGGTTTTTATTCAGTGAGGACATCACATATACACAGTCAGCATCACATATCACTGCATTAAAGTAAGAAACAAAACATTAAATCATAGCCTTGTCTTGTCTCCTCTCTTCATAGTTATCTGCCATCCACCTTCCGGCATGGCAACAGACATCTTTGCCCATTTTCGGCATGGTGACCACTGTCAGAAGGCAACAAAATTTCTTTTTCTTTTTTTTTCAAAATCAGGCGAAATTAATGCGCGCGCTGATGTCATCCATAAAAATTACTTGCTGTGGCCTAAATAAGTAAGTCACAAAGATGTAAAAAAAAACTTTTCTGTCTCACCGTGGCTGAAGGAACTGCCAGGCGGTAGTGTGAGGCCAGGGCCAGCTCAAAACCTCCCCCCAGGGCTGTTCCATGGATGGCGCAAACTATGGGCTTCTGACAGGTGTCTACATGCTTGTCAACCATGCGAAGGTTGGACAGCAGTGGAGCTGCCGCGGTTCCTAATAATTCCTCTAAATCAGCACCTGGGAAATTTAGAGCACCATGGAGAACTTTATTGCACGGTAATTGTACATCGTACAATGTATAGCAACAACTATTGGACAAAGTACGTATACGAAAAAAAGTTTAATTAAGAAAGGCCGACATTTGCTTTGGAGCAAATGTAGCGTGTAGCGTATGGCTTTACCACATTTTACGACATGGCAGGGAAAAAAGGCGAAACACAAGGGAAAACAATTTTTACACTGATATAACTATGGTATGAAGTGACAACAGTTGGATAGCTATCTCCTACATTATTGGGTAGGCTTTTTAATTTCATAATGCAAACTGTTGTTTTTCAAGATAAAAGATGCGGGAGCAGAAAAGCTTGACATACCTACCAAAGCACCTGAATGCAGTCATACTGTCAATATGGCAGGGCTTTGTACAGGTGTTAATTGAGTTAACCCGATCAAATCCCAACAGCCAATCAGCAAGAAGAATAGAGGAAAGCTGCATATCTATTGCTTGCCTGCTCTACATTCCATTCTGATAACTCATGCCCAAACATACTAACACATACACTGCCATAGTACATTTTCTATAACACAGCCAAAAAAGCTCAAATAAAACCATTCTAAAAGCCTGTACCACGAAAATGAAAAAAAAAAAGCCTAGGGTTATTTGCCCACTCTACCTTTATGCCTTGCCGACATTAAATACTTTAATTCTCGCCAAACAATTCTTGTCAGAGGATCATTCATTCCTTACTTCTTAGTAGTATATCGGCTAGAGGGTAGGCAAAAATTATTTTTCGTGAAACGAAAGGAGTCTCTTTATTCTATCACGTATCCGATTCCTCTTTAGGCTACACCGGCCTAATGTTATGAATGACATCCTCTGAAGACCCAAAACTAGTGCGCGCGGGCGAATACAAATAATTCCGGCCAAAATTAAAAATGCTACTGAACCACAGGAATACAAAGCTGGTATTTTGAATTTGCGGCAATACTTAGCGACGTGTATGACAAGCCGGTGTTCCGGGAGATATGGGGGCGCCGGGAAATTTGGGGTCACTTCCATATATGGCAGAAGGGGGCGTGGCCTAAAAACTACGAAGGCCCAAAGCAACAATGTCGTGTCTTCCATTCAATGCCCATTATGTTAGATTCATCTAGCAGTATATTTCATAATAAAACAGTAACCATTGTACACGTTGTCTTCTCTCATCAAATGTTCTATAGTATTCGTTCAAAAGGAATTCAAGGGACCCGCTAGCGTACCGCTAAACTAGCAACTTTGAGCCAGCAACATAATATTTGAGTTATGTTCAAA
>NW_017803002.1:505437-513005 GCF_001625305.1 Branchiostoma belcheri
CATCACTTCACTTACTGTAAACCTGATAAATTTGAGACACCAACAGATCATTTTGAGTTACAGGGAACAACTAGGAAGAAAATATATCTTTTATTGAGCATTTTGGAGTTGATTCAGAACCTGACATCTTGCATATCAGGAGATTGAAGAAGGCTGAGCCGCATATATTAAGGAAGGGTATAACAGAATTATAATGTATCTATTCCTGTACCGACTTCAATTCTGAATTTTGTTGACTTCAGTTTGTTCCTTAAAGTATGCACAAAAAGCATTCGTAAAGATTTGTGAAGAATGGTGTTAAAACGCGTATATTTAAGATGTAACGTTATCTTAGTAGTTACATTCAAGATTGCTTAAGGTGGGACAAAACACTTTTAATTGATACTGTAGAACATTATCAATTCCAAACTAACAACCAGTAATAGCTGCAGTTACAAAACTAACAATTTGACTTGAATGTACAGTCAGTATAGAAATAGTTTCAGGCACCTAGGTTTGTATTGGCGGAACGTTGGTGCACAACTATAGTGCAACACGCTTTCAGACATCACGCTTGGTTTAGCTCCACTACAACTGAGTGTATTGAATGCTCACCGCCCTCTCTGCATAGTTTATTTGTATCGTGTCTGTTATACGCAGATGACGTTGTATTATTTTCCCGAGTCCGATAAAGGACTGCAAAACGCTCTAAATAGATTGAAAGACTTCTGTGCCAAATGGAAACTTCAAGTTAATTTAAAGAAAACGAAAGTCATTATTTTCAACAAATCTGGCCGGTCTTTCCCCACCAAAGTTTTATGTTTGGACAGGACAAAGTGGACACAGTCCAGTCCTACTGCTACTTGGGCCTGAATATTACCTCATCCGGTAGCTTCTCTCTTGCAAAAAACAGCTCTCACTCAAAGCAAGGAAAGCCATGTTTAGTCTCAAATCTTTACAACGTTCATCTGCCTCTCCGAAGTGCCTGCTCAGAATATTTGACGCTTGTATCAAACCAATACTTCTGTATGGGTGTGAAATCTGGGGAAAAGAACCTGTAAACGAGACCTCACCAATCGAAAGTTCCCATAATCGTTTCTGCAAGAATGTACTTGGAGTGCATAGAAATTGTAGTAATGTAGCTGCTAGGGCAGAACTAGGAAGACTCCCGTTAGATTTAGATATATCCCTGCGTACTGTTAAATTCTGGACACACTTGACACAACTTAATACCGATACACACCCTCTGCAAGTTGATGCACTCCTGTTACAACGTAATTCCCTGTCATATAGTCGTAGACGGACATTGTTACAGCGAGTGAAGGAGATCCTCGATCACTGTAGGATATTCCTACCTACTGCATATTGATAGTACAACCTGCGATCCTCAACATATGTACAAAGTATTAAGGACAAGGCTTTCAGACATGTACATTCCTTCCATAGTTTGTCTGTTAATACCGGTAAACTGAGATTCTATAGAAAATGTAAAACTGAATACTGTTTAGAACAATACCTAGAACATTGTGACTTCGATCAGCGCTCCGCTATTAGTAAAATTAGAATCAGTGCCCACTCCTTGGAAATCGAAAAAGGGCGATATATGAAACTACCTGTGTCGGAGAGAATTTGTAAATATTGCTCCTCAAATGCAGTGGAAGACGAAATTCATTTCATCTCTGTCCATTTTATGACGACATCAGAAATCAATTATTTACCACCGTGTCCAAAATGCTGCCTTACTTCCCCACCATTCCTTACCACAAAAAAACAATTTTACTACTAAAATCAAAGAACCCACATATTATAGAAGAAGTGGGTAAATTCGTCTTCCATTGCCTAAAAAGAAGAAGTCAAACCCAGTGTCATGTCATGTTGTAGAATATAGTATAATGTTAGAAGTAGATATAGTCTCACATACCACTGTATTTTCTTTCTATGTTGTTTGTAACTGCAATTAGCACTCGGGCAAGTATTTGCAATAAACTTTCTTTATTATAAAAAACAAATCCGTCTACTACATTCTGTGCACCTTAGATTGAACACAAACACGGCTAGGAGACTTCCTCTCCGAAAAATAGAGTCAGCTAGACTCCCGGACCAGCTACTTTCCTAGAACAGTGGTAACAATCCCACAACACAATTAGATGTAGCCAGTCAGCTACTGTAGTAACAAAAAGTAAAAAAAGGGTCAAAAGGGTCCAGGCCTAGCATACGGATTTAAGTACAGAGAAATAAAAGGATCAAGAGCCATGCATATTCAGGTGTATTCCATGTCTTTCGCAATATTGTACATGTTCTGGTGTAAGGTCTTTCATCATATCCAGTGGCACAACAACCTCATCTCGCTGAAAGTCTGGATTCTTTGCTTTCAGACAAGAAAAATTTGTGTGAAAGTAGCCTTGTTTCCACCCAGGTTGTATTCCACCCTTTGTTTGGTCAAAGTACGGGTAGCTATTGTAATGCCCTACTACCAGGTTGGCTGGGGGAGGGTCATGGGCGATTGTTCCCAGGCATCCCCGGCACCTCGTTATTTGCTTTGTTTTGAACTTTAAAGTGAATGGACGATGGCACTGTGGGGTGAGGTGTGGCCTCTTCGTCACAGCTGGCTGACTTGGTCCAGGGCGTGGCCTCTTTGTCACAGCTGGCTGACTTGGTCCAGGGCATGGCCTCTTCGTCGCAGCTGGCTGACTTGGTCCAGGGCGTGGCCTCTTCCTTGCAGCTGGCTGACTTGGTCCAGGGCGTGGCCTCTTCCTAGCAGCTGGCTGACTTGGTCCAGGGCGTGGCCTCTTCCTAGCAGCTGGCTGACTTGGTCCAGGGTTTGATGATTCTTCCTGTACTTCTGTAAGGTAGTAGATATTGTAATTAGGAATCTCTCACTATACATGTCCCTGATGCTGTTGTAGGTCTATGAAGTGTGTGGCAATTTGACAACTGTATATGACTGCTATGAGGACAGTTTGTTTTATTTGACTAAAAGCTGAGTGAAAGAAAGCTACCACAAGACTTTTTTACTGATTATTATGTGTAGGAATCTAGCCTGTGTTTACAAGCTCTCGGCCGGGAGTTAATTAGACCCCCAAGGGGCGGCAACCTTCGGAAGGCCGGCCGCCAGGAGCGCGATTTAGTTAGGCTATGTAGGAATCCAATGACAATTATATAGATATTCCTCATGGTTGAAGGTACTGACTTGAGTTTTTTCAATGAAATTTCGAAATGTGGTGAAAGGAGCATGCATTGAATCGGATGCAATTCAAAATTTCCATTATGTCATTGCTGATGACAGTTTTGTCTGGCTTTTTGCGGAATTTATGAATCGGCACTGTACGGTATGTACTGAGTTCTTGAGTTGTGGAGCTTCGGTAGCCTGGGTGCCTGGCTCGAGCTCCGTATTGTTGCTAACTACCATGGACTACCCAGGCTTAGAGCCAGACCAGAGCCTCGGTGATTTTTTTTTAAGAACAGGCGAAAATCAATGCGCGCGGGGATGTCATCCATAAAATTAAGATCTAAAATTAAATTCTAAATAACATTTAGTTCTCCGCGGTAGTTTTCTTTATTCGTATGATATCAATTGAATAATTATGTTAGCCGCACAATATTATATAAAAGAAACAAAACACTTTTAACTGTATATGTCTTCTGGGACGGGAGGTTTGTTACTCACGCTAAGTCTCATGTATTTTTAAATGTCTTGTAAAATATTTTTCTTTCAGTGTAAAAGTGGCTGCGAGAATATAATTTTTACCTAACTTGAGTTCACAGTCACTTAGTTCATGTCTTTTCATTTGTAACCTTCATTGTGATTCTGAATTTAAAAAAAATTAAGTCGGTGTGGCCTTACCTGCAGGGAATGTAGGCCCTTTCCCCGCGATGACGATACTACGAACGGCCGGATCCCGCTGAGCCCTCTCCAGGCCGCTGACCAGAGCCTGTAGCACATGGCGGGTGAAGGTGTTCAGCGGAGGGTTGTTCACCTGCAGTACCGCTACAGACCCATATGTGGAGTATTCAGCCATACCTGCAAATGACGAAAGAAATGACGGTTATTCGAATTTTTCGTTTTTAGCGACGTCTCAGAGAGGAGCCTAATGGTACAGTATTGTGCGCAGTTTGCAAGGATTCTAGGAATGGTACAGGCATTTTGTCCACAGGAATGGAATGTCCACAGGAATGTCTCTGACCACATTAATTTATGCCCACATTCCTGGAAAGACTTAGGAAGACCTCTCTTCCCTCGATGGCCCTTCGAATTCCTTCTGTGACCCTGGGGCCCGTTCACTATACACTCAGGGGAGGAGTGCAATGTATTTATTTATTGCTCTTAAATATGTATCTGTCTAGACTTAACAGGTACCAAGTCTTCCTCAAAATCATAAAATGATGGCAGTGCCATGCAAACAATAACCATAGTAGCAACCACCGTCGCCATGGCAATGTATGTTTTCATTGCCAGTCTTGTTATTTTTATGCCAAACCAACGGATTTTCTTTTGCACCACCTCGATATTTATTTATTTATTTATTTCTGTTTTATTTAAACAGGGTAGAGACCTCAGTGCTATTTAAAAACACTGCTTTTCAGGAATGCCCTGTACGTGACACCAAGTTACACATGAAAACAATAAAACCAACACATTAAACAATACATAAAGTTACAGAACAACCAAGCGTCAAAACAGAATCGTTAATCGTAAATCAGTGTCGTTAAGCCAGGCCAAGGTAAGGAGGTCAGAGGTCAGCAGTGTTGTTTCAGAACCTTTCTAATCGACGGGTAAGACGTGGCCACTCTAACTGTGGCAGGTAGGCCGTTCCAGGCAAATGCTCCCCTATACGCAATCTTTCTTCGGCCAGATTCTAATCAGACTTTAGGATTTTTTTTTTAGGTTTTAAAGATAAGTTTGAGTTGTGCCTAGTTTGGTAGATATGGGATGTTCTACAGAACATGTGTAAGTATTCGGGTACTTGTTGGTGTATTGTTTTGAAGACGGTTTGAAGGAGGTGCATAGCCTTATATTTTCACAAACAATTGCTACATCTAGCGGTGAGAAGCAGAACTCCAGTCAGAAGGAAGGTCTAGGATAGACACTGTAAGAAAGGTGAAACAATTCCTAGCTGTACTAAATACTATTAGTAATTGTGCATTGAAAAATCCTCAATATCATTCTTTTCAGATATGAAACAACTTTTAAATTAAATATAATTGCCAACTTACTAGTAACAGCTACTCAAGCAACTGTAATGTACTCGTGATCACATTTCACGGTGGTTCAAAACGGCCCTGAAAATCCCCACTCGTAGCTAATTGATATTGATGAAAATAAGATGCCAATCACACTTGTTACCATTGGCAACTGTCTATGATTGGTTGACACTTTTGTGGGCCGGCCATAGGAATGTTTACCTTGCTGTTTGCCCCCTGCGAATGTTTCCTGCCAACTGTTCTATTTATATGCGCACTCCTCAATTGTTCTTATTTCACACATTCTAACAATACATAGCATGGGTACAAGGTATCATGATCATTTTCTGCCCTGGTACACACATACAGAACAACATGGTTTCTAACTCTCTGTGTAATTCAGTTGTGATCAAAACGTAAAAATACTCAGATAGCGGCGGTCACGAGGTTACCCTTGACCGGCCAAGGTCAGGCAAGATTTGGAAGAACGCCGATAAGCCAAAATCCTCGATGAGACTTAGACTACATGTTACTAAAAAAACGCCGCCCTTATACCGTTTTCTACAAAATATAAAATAAACACTGATTCGTACTGTACAATTATCTTCTTTGAAAATATAACTATGAAATATAATGCTATATTGACAGACATACTAGTTATTTATAAGCATTTACATTTAGGTACGTACGATCCGATACTGCTTGTTGATGTTGTCGTCCTTGTTTAACGTCTAATACTAGTATCACGCAAGATGTGGTCTCTTGGCGCTGCTTTGCGCATGGTACAGTTCAGAGCCAATTGTCTCTCTAGGTATTCAACTCTTGGTGCTATAAACTGCCCACAAAGAGTAATGGCCTATTATGCTTTTTAACTGCAGTAGTCGTCTCTCGTGCCCATGTCCATTTCCGACACACAGTTGTGCATATTTTTGGGGTATTAAGAATTTGTTCTTGTTTTTTGTAATTTAGAAAGTTGAGCAATCTGATTCTAGATTCTTTTAGTAATGTCAGAGACAAGAATTAGTTTCTTTACTTTCTTGACTTTGAATAATTCTATACTTGTAACTAGCATAGTTTTACTTATCTAGATAGTTCAAGAAAATGATTCTTGTTTTTCTTGGTCAGGTTATGTTCAAGAAAATACAAGAATCTGTGTCTTTGCTTTCTTTTTAGACAAAAAAATGGTTGAATTAGAAATCAAATTTAAAACCTGAAAGCAAAAAATACTTAAAGTTCTTTAACGTTTTTGTTTTCCTTATCGAGAAAGTTCAAGAAAGATGAGTTTTTTCCCTGGTAATGTTCAAGATAATGTAAGAATTTTTTTCTTAACATTCTAGCCATAACTGTCATGTGATCTCTTGTGAGCTCCTGATTGGTTAATTCAAATCCCAGAATGCAGTTAGGGATTTTTGAACAGAAGCTGGGGTGAAGTCAGATGTGGGGGCAGTGCTCTGTGCTGGTTACATCTTTTTAGTCAGATATTGATTCATATCGTCGGATTTGAAGTCAAAATCAAGGTAAAAAGGACCTTGTGAGCATGTGAAGCCATGGTGATCGTGTCGGCTTGCAGAAGAAACCAACTTTGGAACGAAAAAAGGATGGAACCAAACTTATATAAGGTAAGTGCGCCCCCCTCCCACCAAGAAGAAAAATCTGTTGACATTGTTTTTAGACTTCATAGCTTATTTGCTACAATTCCATTGGGGTTGATTTCTAAATTGTATCTCTGGTATATTGTAGAGTACAGTGTTTTACTACATTATAATTATATTATTTTCAATTGTTGAGTAAACTTGAAGTAATTCAATCCTATTTTTAGCATCCTCTTTTGACTTTGTTGTCTTCAGCCCCTGCATGCAATGCAAACTAAGAAAGGTCTTTCCTGTTTTTTTCAGGTTTCCAAAGACTGTGACTGTGCCAATGCTATAATGCCAAAGCTGCAGGGTTTGCTGAATGTTTGGAATGTGATATGATCTGTATTCTTTAACCATGATAATGGCTTGTTGGTTACATCGTATGATAGTTTTAAGTTTACTGTAAAACTTGTTTCCATTCAAAGAATGTCAGATACATGTACATAATGAATGTGGTAATGAATATTCACCGGATGAAATCCCTAGTTTCCGTGTGAGAAATTGTCGCACACTTTCCCGGATATTTTAGGTTTCCGGTAGAACCCGGGGGTTTCCAACCTGCACACGTATAGTGTCCAGTCCCGTACATGTCCTGGAAATTCAAGGAAATGAACCAATTTTTGTGTGCAGGCCGTGTACGGGACGTTAAATGCCTGGACACGTCGCCTTTAAATCCCTGTAAACGGCAGGAAATGTCCGTGCACCGCTCCGTGTGTTGCTGGAATATGCATAATTTAGCAGCAATTATCACCTAATTATCCTCAACAGGGCAAC
>NW_017803002.1:513025-535780 GCF_001625305.1 Branchiostoma belcheri
TGGACAAAATAGTTTTATTGATACAAGAATATTGAGCTCTAAGTTCAAGAAATATTTTCTTATGTGCAGAATGTTTTTCTCATTATAAGAACTGTTAGCTAGCTCTTAGCTCAAGAAATGTTTTCTTGTATACAGAATGAGGTTCTTGCTACAAGAATAATTAGCTCTTAGTTCAAGAATTTTTTCTCATGTGCAGAATGGTTTTCTTACTATAAGAACAGCTCTTCAAGAAATGTTTTCTTGTATACAGAATGATTTTCTTGCTACAAGAATAATTGGCTCTTAGTTCAAGAAATCGTTTCTCATGTGCAGAATGGTTTTCTTACTATAAGAACAGTTAGCTCTTAGTTCAAGAAATGTTTTCTTGTATACAGAATGATTTTTTTGCTACAAGAATAATTAGCTGTTTGTTAAAGAAATCTTATATGCAGAATGGTTTTCTTATTATAAGAACAGTTAGCTCTTAGTTCAAGAAATGTTTTCTCGTATACAGAATGATTTTCTTGCTACAAGAATAATTAGCTCTTAGTTCAAGAAATCGTTTCTCATGTGCAGAATGGTTTTCTTACTATAAGAACAGTTAGGTCTTAGTTCAAGAAATGTTTTCTCGTATACAGAATGATTTTCTTGCTACAAGAATAATTTAGCTCTTCGTTCAAGAAATCTTTTCTTATGTGCAGAATGGTTTTCTTATTATAAGAACTGTTAGCTAGGCTCTTAGTTCAAGAAATGTTTTCTTGTATACAGAATGATTTTCTTGCTACAAGAATAATTAGCTCTTAGTTCAAGAAATATTTTCTTGTCTACAGAATGGATTTCTTATTACAAGAGCAGTTAGATCTTAGTTCAAGATATCTTTTCTTATATACAGAATATTTTTCTTATTACAAGAACAGTTAACTCTTAGTTCAAGAAATCTTTTCTTGTCTACAGAATGGTTTTCTTACTACAAGAACAGTTAGCTCTTAGTTCAAGACATCTTTTCTTGTGGGCAGAATGGTTTTCTTGCTATAAGAACAAATAGCTCTTAGATCAAGAAATATTTTCTTGTGTAACAGTTAGCTCTTCGTTCAAGAAATATTTTCCTGCGAACAAGATAGATATTCTTCCTGTAAGAACCCGTAATTCTTATCATGAGAAGAATATTCTTAAGTATGGGTTTATTAGCTTTAAGAAATAAATTCTGAGAATAAGAACAACGTGGCGTGGGTTTCTTGAATTTTCTGGAAACGGGGATTCTTGTTCAAAGAATAAGGTTCTTGCTGACAGTAAAAAGGTCTTTGCACAAGAAAAAAATTATTCTTTTAGTGCAATGCAAGAACATGAATCTTAATCTATTTCTACGTATCACAAGAATTTTGGTCTTGACAGAAGAAATATATTCTGGGTGTGAGATGAAGTAAGAAGCTATTTCTAGCAGATAAGAATGTAGTGTTCTTGGGATAAGAACGAAAATCTTGAAAGAATAAAATAACTTCCAGATTTATAGAATTTTAGGCTTGTATTGAGAACTGCAGTCTTTGTATAAGAACAATTGTCTGCATCACGAATCTTACTGTAAGAATAAGATTCTAGATGTAACCAACAATAACTTATATAGAAACCTATAAGAAAAATATTCTTACTGCAAGAAAAAGTCTATCAAGAAAAAATTACTTAATTCGTGGACAAAATTTCGTTCTTAAATACAGAAAAATTTGCTTCACGGAAGAAATATTTTCTGACTGTAAGAAAAAACAGGAATGCTAGAAATGTCATTTTTGGTAGTGCAGGACACTACAGCAGGGGGCTGGTCCGCTGGTAGTGCTGTGTGTTTGACCTTCCCACACTCTCATATGTGCTAAGCAGAGAAAGAAGTGTGTACCATTTTTAAGTCTTTGCTATGACCCGGCCGGGGTTTGAACTCACGATCTCCGGGTTACAAAGCGAACACTCTACCAATTGAGCTATTGCACCGGTCACTATTTAACGCTACAGTTATCATATTGCAGTAGTTCTGTAACATAATTTAACTATAAACAGTGGCGTTGCTACCAAGGGAATCCGTACCTTGTAAAAACGGTATATTTTGGATTTAAGACTTACTTCTAGTTCTCAGGCCGTCCAACTCGGGGCGTATTTGGGGGAGTGGCACTGGGAGAAGAACTTTCACCTCATAGGGTCGGTCCAAAGGTAGTTTGTCCTAAGAACGAGAAAACTTTCGCCTCATTGGGTTGGTCCAAAGGTAGTTGGTCCAAAGTCCAATTTGAGGTGAATTTGGGGGGAGGGTGGGCACTTGGGGAAGAACTAACAAACTTTCACCTCATAGGGTTGGTTCAGAGGTCAATGACCTAACGGGTACATATGGTAAAAACCATTACGAATAAAGTGGCGTTTAACCCTACCTAGACCTGGCTTTTTTTGACATGGGGGGGACCGGGGGGGGGGGGCTCTTTTGACCCCCCTAAGAACTCGCGAACGGTATGTCGTATGACCACCAAATTTTCAGAGAATGGTGTACTAGAAAAAAATGTATCATATCTACAATTTTTATGTCGTTATGACGTAAGATGGCGTCATTATGACGTCATTAATGTGATTTTATTGGCCAAAACCGTCTAAATAGGTTTTTCCCTGAAAACTAAATGGTATTCAACATAACTGAGTTTATGACAGAATATTAGGGTGTACTAAGTCTCATGTTGCCCATAGCAACACCGGTGACGTCATAAAATGACGTCATGCATATTTAAGATATCCGCCATCTTGGATCATCAATCTTGAATTTTCAAAAATATTTTTTTTTCATGATAAAGCCTAAAATACATTGTAAACATACTAAAGACCTTCATTTAAACCTTTTTTGGAAAAAGAAATGGAAGTATTGATGAAATTTTAATGAAAATAACCTGTATATACCTGTTCTAATGATATGGTCCGCCATCTGGCCGCAACTTGTAACTGTTAAAGTACGTGAGCCAGTCATAAGTTTCTCACGAGAATTTGGTAATAATCATGCACTTAAGAGATAAGGCTATTCTAGCATATCCTCATGAATTATGCAAATTAGGACCCGATTTAAATAAATTATGTTTAGTGATGTTCATCTTCACTGAACTTCCAGTATGACAAGTGCTGAATTCCTAGCAATTACCATTAAAACATTGTATAGTTTAGATTAATTATGCAGATTGCAAATTTTACGTATATTACAATATTTGTTTAAGATCTTGTACAGATGTCACAAGTGTTTCATAGCCCTAATATTGAACACTAATAATATTTATATAATTTCTTCATTGATTATGCAAATCTTACCATCAAATATTCATGACCCTAGCATGTCCAGATCGCGAGATAAACCAAAATGTATATATATAGAGCAACCTACACTGTCATACGAAAACCCTGACCTAGAACAAGTTCTCTTGAATTTCTACAAAATAATTCTCCGTGTCCCTAGAAGCTCCGTCACCGCCGCCGTAAGGGGAGAACTAGGAGCGTTTCCGTTATATATTGACACCCAAACTCAGCTCATCAAATACTGGCTCAGACTGCACCACCTGCCTAATGATAGAATTGTTAAAAAAGCCTATGATATCGCTGTAGAACAAGAACAGGACTGGGTAATACATATACAAGATATGCTATGTAGACACGGTTTCCAAAATATTTGGCTAAACCCAACAGTTGACGCCAAGCATTTTGGAAAGGTGTTCAAACAATGACTGCAAGACACATTTGTTTCTGGCTGGAGGCAAAACATAAGAAATTACAGTAAACTACAAACCTATATTAAATTCAAAACGGACTTCACTTTTGAGAAGTACCTCTCATCAATCCAAAACAAATCATTTGTTGCTAACATAACCAAACTGCGAATCAGTGCACATCGTTTAGAAATAGAAAAAGGTCGTCATAAGAATGTACCAGCCACTCAGAGACGCTGTCCTACATGTAAACACAATGTTGAAGACGAATTTCACTTCTTATTATTTTGTCCCACGTACACTGAAGAAAGGCTGACACTTATGAACATGATCTCACGTAACTCAAACCTCACTTTACCTAGAACAAGCTCAGATACTTTTAATTTACTTATGTCATGTCCTGAACCAATATCCTTATATATAGGCCAATTCATATCTTCCGCTCTCTAGAAAAGAAACCATATCATCTCTGACACTTCGAATGAGTGTTAATACTGTATCCATGTCCCATATATATTGTATAACTCATAGTACACAGTTACAGCGTAGCGTCTAGAGTTAGTCATTTAGAAGTAGATTTTAGTATTGTTATTCTTGTCTATACTTGCCATACATTGTACCTGTTGCAATTGTTGCGCAATAAAGATTGATTGATATCAAGACCAGAAGATCTGCTGCAGTACCAAGGAAGCCACTAGGGGGCCCAAACTCATCATTTCTAGATTTATTCACACCATACCAACCCACTATGAAACTAATCCATCCAGCCGTTCTTGAGTTATCTTGTTGAAAAAAATTAATTATCTTGGGAATGCATTCGTGGAATTCTTAAAATATTTTCAACTTGCTAATAGTCGGATTCTCAATTTGACAAGGAGAACAAACTGCAAATGCATTAAGGTTATCTTTACAGCTGGAAACAGCTTATTGTGCTGAGCACAACGACCGTCTGAAGACAACATATGGCTCATTAATCACAATAGATAATCACCAAAGGGCCAGTAACTTTTTGGCCAGTACAATTTTTGCCTTATTATTTTCTTATGAAATAATAGCTCCTATTTCACGTACACTTTACGTACACTTATGCCATTGTAGATGCTTTTTTCACAACAATTTTTTTCCTGATACATTTTAGAAGTGTTCACCAAATTTGATGCTGGTAGTATGTTGATAATTTCTAAAAATTAGCAAAAAACTGTCTTGGGGTCCGCGCGGAGGGTTAAAAGAGTAATGTCTCATGAATATTTGTACCAAGTTTGGTGCTTGTATCACAATTTGAAAGATTATTTCAGTTATCTGCCCCACTACTATGACCAATTACATCTATACTTGCATTAAATACACCGTTTTTCAGGTAATTGTTCATATGATAATCAAAATATCACACAACACACCATTAAAAAGGTTATTAAAGGTTATTATTAAAAAGTCCCGTCTTAAATGTCAAGTCACATATATATTAAAGTGTGATCCGCTGTTTTTTTTTCGGTGTTTAGTGTCCTGGAAAGTAACCTATAACCAGCTTGTAAATTAAATCTGTTATTGTTAAAATGTCATCAGTCCTACCAGTGTACGTTATGCCGATCAGCAACACATGGCTTTCTTCACATGTTTACATATGCTTGTAACTGAATATTCAATAGGAATAAAGGTTTATGATTTAGGGGTTAATGACCCGCCCCGAGGTGAATATGGTGTGATAAAGCCTTGTCAGTTGCTATAACCACCGAATAAAGCCGCTGAGTGAGCGCAGCGTACGAGGTGGCTTTATGAGGTGGTTATAGCAACTGACAAGGCTTCATCACACCAAATTCACCGAGAAAGGGCGGGCCATTAAAGGAGTACTAACCTCCAGAAGGAGGTGCTATATTTCGACAGGCATTTATTTTTGGAAGTGAAAAATGCATATTATTTTACAGTATACAATTAAATGCCCATTTTGCGAGCAAGTCTTAAAACGCATCGAATCCAGGACAAACTCTCCAAATACCCTCAAAACTATCCCAGAATACACCACGCTACCCCATTGGTGTCTATGTTTTAAACAAAAAGTTACGTTACAGACCTCATTTCGGGGGCGATAAGAAAAATTCGTACCGTTTTGTGTTCTTTGGTATCTTACCAACCATTTCCCTTCTTGGTGTCCTTATCGCCCCTCATTTATGCCGCAAATATTGATGATGAAAAAAACGGCGTAATCTAGTTATCTTTTTCATAAGTGGCGTAATCTAATTATCTGTTCAAGTTATACTTACATGCAAATAAGTTGAGAAACTCAAAACACACAGGATGAAACTGGCGCCCACTGTATTCGACATCATGATATTATAATATCCAAGCCACAGGTCAAGCAAAGTAAAGCAAGTAATTTCTCAATAATCAGCTTGTTAGTGTGCTTGTCTCCTACCATTTTCGCCAAAAAAAATGTTTATGTTGACCTGAAGTGTATGAGTATTGCGTAAGCCAGAGTTCCCGGATGTATCAATTGTGGTTCAGCATGGGGGAAAATGATATTTATATCACTTTACAAACATGCGCCGCGCAACTCGTACAAGCGAAATTATGTAAAAAGTCGGCTAGTTATGTATTCATTGCAGCATGATGTATCGGAAAATAGCACTTCGTTCTGGAGGTTAGTACTCCTTTAACGCTATTATTATATGGCCCATCAAAACTTACACAGTAAAGAGTGACACATTCCTGTACAATACATACAAACTTAAATAGAACATTGTGTACCATCCGGAGTCACATGAGGTCACTGGGGGAGGGCGTGTTCTATCTGGGTCAACGTCAGGGAACAGGTGTTCTTATGGGAGTCACCCGAGGTCATTGGAACACAACTCAGGTTGGCACGTGGGCATGGTGGCCTTGAAAAGGTGCACTTAGATGCACCTGTTCCACCATGCCCCCCATTTATATTATGTATGTGGTCAATCGTAATAAATAAATAAATAAATAAATAAATAAATAAAGTTATTTTTTGGATTTTTACAACAAAGTGTTGTTCTTTTTGGGTCACCTGAGGTCATATGCAGGTGATTATTGGGTTGTTTAATGTATGGATTGGAAAGAATAAAGACCCGGTTTTTACTCTATTTGTGACATTACGGCGACATAAGGAATGTGGCATGGAGCCTTCTGATTGGTCAACGTCACCCGGCTATATGATAACAGTCAATACAGCCTGGGTATAACATAGAATATACGACTTACAGTCTTCTATTCTTCATTGTGTAGATAAACATAATAATCATTAGAATTTTCACTACACATTTACTATTTTCGGTCTAGCAGTGTGGACCTTTGTACATCACTCTCTAAAAGTTTGTCATAGATCTTGATTCTTAAATACTGAGTGGTCAGCTTCATTTTTTTTCTAATTTAACCTCTTTACATTCTGCTGTATCATTACACGGCCACTATTGATGATTGACGATCTAGATTGTCAACCAAAGATTATAAATACTACGTCGATGAAGGTTAGACATCCAGGTAATACGATACGCCAAAAAGCAGTTACTCAAGCAACTGGATATGATTTTGAAAACGTCAGACGTTTCAGCTATTATCCACTAGCTTTCGTCAGTGACTGAAGGACCAGACGAAAAATGCAGGTTTATAAGCACAAACTATTGATTGATAAAGTGAATAAAGTGAATACAAATTTTTGGAAGTCTAAAAAGGAACAAAATTCAGAAAAGTCAAGAAAAGATAATACAAATTAGTCAGAAAGCTCCTGTTATACAGAACAGGACGAAAGCTAGTGTATATATATACTAGCTGAAACGTCTGACGTTTTCAAAATCATATCCAGCTGCTTGAGTAACTGTTTTTTGGCGTATTATTAATACTGTTACAAACAGACACCTTTGCGTGACTACTGTAGTACATCACTTTTTTCCACTATATTCATGTCTCACCATTTATCTTAATCTTATTGTGACAATTTTTCCCATAACACTTTACAATTGAGATTCTACACAACTTCTTTACAACTAAGCAAAGTTAGCATAAATTGCTTTTAACATTTACAGAGCTACGATTGTATAATTTCTTTATCATAAACCCATGCTTTTGATGTTATAACTGTAGAACCATATGTGTGCAGCCTTGCATGTTAAAATGTACGGCTTAGTCTTCTACATATATTCTTGACTGACTTGTTACAATACACAGAGTAAAAAAACTCGGTAATAAGTGGCAGGTGTCTGTACTAAGTGCTGTAATTTTAACAATGCAGAAGAAACGAGAAGAAAAGTAAACATAAACATATTTAAGAAAGGTAACATTTGCAAAGCAAATGCATAATGTGTACCTTCGCGTATGGTCTGCTCTGTTAATTCTTACTCATTTGACAAATACATTCATATATATGGTCAGACAGTATAAATCCCTCCTAATGATAAAATTGCAACATCATGTAACCCGTGTAACCCAACACGTTACCATATCAGGCCATTGGCCAGGTCAAAGGTATGTGTTTGGAACGAAAGAAGAAGAAGAGGAAATTTAGCCAAAACAATATGTTTTCCTTCGGTAAACAGAATTCTTTTATAAAAATGACTAAATTTTGCTGAGCGTACAGATTTGAGAACATGTCTTTAAAATATATAGGGACAAAAGTTAAGGATATTTCTCCATTTAGGATGGAGGATGCTGACAGATGAACCCCCTCATCTTACGGGTGCAACCCTCGTCGTCCCACATGGGGTATCCAGTGGGGCCTGACCAGTACTGTCCACATCTCGGCGGCCGATAGTAGTAAGTTGGCTCGCCTGGATTCCATCCCTATTCGAAAAATTAAGACAGCTCTAAAAATACCAAAGATCCCTATTCTGCTTAATCAAATTGAATTTGTATCAAACCCCCATATAAACATAGACATAATAATACATATTGCATTTTTGTACCTCGGCAATCATGTATATATTACCAGGACTCTGTAACTGTATTTTTAAAATGTATGTATATTATTGCACCATTGTTCATAATTTGTATATTTCACTAAGCATGTATTTTGTAAATTGTAATATGCATTATATGTGTGTCTAATTATGTTCATTTTCCCCCCAGGGTGTCCCTTAGTACTAGTCCTAACTAGTTGGGACACCCTGGCTTCTTTGTAAGCCAAATAAATAAATAAATACTCGTAAATAGATAGATACCAAAGAGGTTACTATATTTTCGCACTGTTTTATAATTATGAAATGCATTTCGATAATCAGATGGGGGCAATCTAAATTATTGCATGATACTAACTTACTTTGGTGCATTTTTCTATGATACATAGACGTTATTGGTTGCATGTGTTACTAGTACTCAAATGGATGGTGCAAAAACGTAAACGGGGTCATTCAGTAAGTGGATGGCATTCAATAAATGAAGGCGAAGAAATCAGAATTATCATTCTAGGACATTAATAAAAACAACATAACTTTTTAAATGATCATAAGATTTCAATCATTGTTTTTCTTTAATGAATATACAAGTCGTACCAGCATACCTCGTACCCGTTGTCACCGACCACCGACCCGTCCACCCAATACCAGGTTCTGTCTTTCTCCTCCATACCGATCCAGTGTTGCTTGTTGCCTCCTTCCGTTTTGACCAGATCTCTCAGAGCGACGTCCAGTTCTTCCGTTTTCGGCATGGCCAGTGTGGCTCCTTCCTTCCTGCATGTCATCTTGGCTTCATGATAGAGCTTTCCGGCGTTGAACCAGAACCAGCCAGATGAAACGAGCCTGATGCAGGTCCCGGCGAGAAGTCTGTAGCCGTTTTTGCAGCGGGGAACTGGGAAGAACAGTTCATCAGTTGCCCATCCCCAGAATGCAATGCGAAAATAGGGGGTAACCCTCATTTGCATAGGACTGGAAGACATCGGAATGATCCTGTTGACGTTGCCTTTTACTGTGTTTTGAGATGTTGGGGCATTTTATGCTCAACATTAATTAAATTACTATGGGCCGAATCTGAAAACAAAAAGAGAATGAAGTTTAAGTGTTCTTTTTAACATGGAACATGTGGTTTGTAACGTTACAGCATCATATAGCGTTACCACTATAACGTTACAAACCACATATTCAAAAAAATTCATTCGCTATTTGTTTTGAGATTCAACCCATAGTAATTTAATTAATGTTGAGTTTTAAATGCCCCAACACCTTAAAACACAGTGAAAAGTAAGCTGTTTAATGTCAACAGGATCATTCGGATGCCTTTCAGTGCTATGCAAATGAGGGTTAACCCCCCCCCCCATTTTTAAAACTATCAGCCATGCATATAAATCCCTCTGTCATTGTTAGAATTAGTATTGCCTTAATAGAAGTAGTTACAGAAGGTAATGGTGTAATTTTCAGCAGGTCTCTGATGAGGACTGTGCGGACTTTGGTCTTGGCTCTAAGTCGGGCCAGGTTGAACAATCTCCCATCACTGCGAGTGTGTAGATGGACACCTTGTGTAGAGTGGCCAAACGCAAAATTCAGCAGCATAGAGAAGAAGATCCCGAACAAGGTCGGAGCGAGGACACACCCTTGCTTCACGCCACTCCGGATTTCGAAGGGTTCAGAAGTCTCTCCATCGTAGCTGACCACACCCTTCATGTCCTCATGAAAGGAGATGATGATGCTGAGAAGCTGTGGGGGACAACCAATCTTCTTCAGCACCTGAAACAGACCCTTCCTACTCACAAGGTCAAAAGCCTTGGTCAGATCGATAAAGGCGATGTATAACGGCCTCTGCTGTTCACGGCACTTCTCTTGCAGTTGTCGTACAGAAAAGATCATATCTATTGTAGATCTCTCTGCGCGGAAACCGCACTGCGATTCCGGGTAAACCCTGTTGGCCAGTACTTGCAGCCGAGAGAGAACCACTTTGGCGAAGACTTTCCCCACGATGCTCAGTAGGGAAATGCCTCTGTAGCTGTTACAGTCACTGCGATCTCCTTTGTTCTTATATAGGGTAATGATCTTAGAATTGCGCATTGACTGGGGCACTTTGCCCTCCCTCCAGCAAAGACATAGTAAGTCATGTAATGGTTTAACCAGAGCAGGTTTGCCAGACATAATGATCTCCGCTGGAATGTTGTCTTCCCCTGGTGCTTTCCAGCTTGGCATGGAGTCTATGGCTTTGCTCAACTCTTCCATTGTGGAAACGGCGTCCAGTTCTGCAATGACAGGCAGGTCATCAATGCTGTCAAGCGCATTTTGAGAGACTGCGTTTTCTTGTGAGTAAAGATCGAGGTAATGCTCAACCCAGCGTGACATTTGCTTCTCTTTATCAATGATGGTCTCCCCCGACTTTGCTTTAAGCGGTGCACACTTTTTGATTGATTTTCCAGTTGCTCATCAGAGACCTGCTGTTTGCTGATGACGCAGCACTGACTGCACACGTGGAGCAGGAACTACAACAGTTGATCAACCAGGTCGCTCATGCCTGCAAGGAGTTTGCCATGATTGTCAGCATCAAGAAAACTGTCGTCATGGGGCAGGATGTTCCAAGGCCACCTGCTATCACCATAGACGCAGAGGTTCTCGAGGTGACAGACCACTTCACCTACCTCGGATCAACTGTCACCCAAAACCTGTCTCTTGACAAGGAACTTGATAGGCGGATAGCCAGAGCTGCTGGTATCATGACCAAACTTGGAAAGAGAGTTTGGAACAACCACCTCTTGACCCTAAAAACAAAACTCCAAGTTTATCGCTCATGCGTTCTCAGCACACTGCTGTACGGCAGCGAGTCTTGGACGACCTATGCCAGGCAAGAAAACCGACTCGAAAGCTTCCACTTGCGCTGCTTGAGGCGTATCCTTGGGATCTCCTGGAGGGATAAGGTACCTAACACCATTGTCTTGGGAGCGTTCTGGCTCTCTGGGCTTGCATCTCCTCCTCTGCCAACGTCGCTTACGATGGCTGGGTCATGTTCACAGAATGAAGGATGGGCGTATCCCAAAGGACATCATGTATGGCGAGCTTGCCTCAGGAAGACGTCCTATAGGTCGCCCAGCACTTCGCTTCAGGGACGTTTGCAAACGTGATATGAAATGCACTGACATCGACCCAACCAGCTGGGAACAGCTCGCGGCTGACCGCAGTGGCTGGCGACACGCAGTCAAGGTTGGCATAGTGAGAGGACAGGCAAAACGCTGCGAGCAGCTGGAGACTAAGCGCCAGAAGCGTAGAGAGAAACAAAACACACAGAATGTCTCAACTTTCCTGTGTCCCAACTGCGGTCGGGACTGTCACGCCAAGATAGGTCTGATAAGCCACTCCAGACGCTGCACACAACGGAAGGACATCTAGAGTGCTACCATCATCTCACGAGATGGAAGGATGCCTACTAATAGAAGTAGTTACAGAAGGTAATGGTGTAATTTACACTGGCATGTTAAATGCTTGGGCTGGAAGCTACCAACTTTGCTCATTCCTTTGTTGCACATCTCCATTTTCTGCATCTGTGCTTTAAATATAATGTAGTGTATGTAATGAAAATCCTTATAAGGGTTATGAAATATAAATGTCTAACCATGTATGTTGCCAAATGAGTCGCCGTGTATGGGTAGTGGACGTGCAACTGCCTGATCTCTCTCAGTCGTTAAAAGTGCAGTCTCCTTCTGGATCAATTATAGGGGAAACTATACTAAATTAAAAGTTTCAATTGATTCAAGATCTAAACCTGGGATTTTTATATACCTTAGGCCACACTGATTTAATTTTATGGATGACATCCTCTGAAGACCCCAAACTAGTGCGCCGGGGCAAATAAAAAAAATTCCGGCCAAAAATAAAAATGCTACTAAACCACAGGGATATAAAGCAGGTATTGTGAATTCGCGACAATACATAGCGACGTATACGACAAGCATGTACATATATGCTGGCTTTTTGCGGAATTTATGAATCAGCATTGTATGTATGTACAATGTACTGAGTTGTGGAGCTTCAGTAGCCTGGGTGCGATCCTCCATAGTTACCAACGGCTCCGCATTGTCGCTAACTACCATGGATTACCAAGGCCTAGAGCCAGGCCAGAGCTTTGGAGGACGTGATCTTTTTTGTGTGTGATAACAGGCGAAAATCAATGCGCGCGCGGATGCCATCCATAAAATTGAGTCGCTGTGGCCTTATAGGAAGATGGAAGCAAGAGTAATTATGGTAATAATGATAAAGGAAAAAGCATAACATAATTAAGCTATACATTCATTCATCCCTCAGAAAACTATCGATTTTCAAGCTACATTATTTTTTTTACTCTCCTCTCATCTGTTTCTTATTTCTTTATTGCAATGTAAGGTTTGCTTCGAGGTGTTTAGGTCACTGTAAGGCAGTTTTATTTGTCCAAGTAAGTATCAATTGCAAACAAACTGGCAATGAAAACATACATTGCCATGGCGACGGTGGTTGATGTTAGGGTTATTGTTTGCATGGCACTGCCATCATTTCATGATTTTGAGCAAGACAGATACAGTGCACTCCTCCCCCAAGTGTATAGTGAACGAGCCCCGGGGTCACAGAAAGTATGGCCATCCCTGGCAGACAGGTCTTCTGGGTCTTCCCAAGGGTTTCCAGGAATGTGGACATACATGTGGGTCAGAGACATGCCTGTGGTCTTCCCAAGGATTTCCAGGAATGTGAACATAGATGTGGGTTAGAGAAATGCCTGTGGACATTCCATTCCTGTGGACAAAATGCCCGTACAATTCCTAGAATTCTTGCGAATTGCACACAATACTGTACCATTAGGCTCCTCCCTGAGACGTCGCCAAAGAAAAGCCATGAAAAAGAAGGAATTTAGTGACCTTGACTTACTTTGGTTGATGTGCCTGTTTTGTCGGTTGAGATCACTCCTGGCAGAGAAGTTGACTGGTCAGACTGTGTGTCTGCCATCTGTGGCAGTCCAGTTGTGTTGTCCGGTAGGGTAGTCGCCAGCCAGGCCTGTGCAGGAGTCATCTTTGACAGTGCCGGTGACACCATGCGACTTTTCATCATACGTTTGTTTGGAGACTCTTTAAAAGGCGGGTCAGTGTTCTGAAAAAGGTATGACCAAATTGATATATAAACAGCTAGAGGTCGGAGATCCTATGTCTTCGTCAGAGGTACATTATTCTAGAGAAATGAACATGTGTAAATCTTTACTCTTTTTTAAATTATCAATTTGGTCTAGAGTTCAAAATAATCTCTGTACTCTTTTTTATGCTACGGAATACCCTGAAAGGGTTCGCCACAGATTTTACAGACGCGCCGTCACCCGTTTTACCCCCCCCCCCACGTTATTTGATTTTGGACTAATACTGGAAAAAACTGTTACAAGAAATTCTGCTTACTGTACTATGATGAAAGTGTTACGGCAGTGTCGTAAAATATAATAAGAGATGTGATAAAGGAAAGAATCGGAACAGGGCAACTACTGCTGTTTTGTTAATTTATTTTTATGATGAATAGAGGACTAGTTTCTTGTTACACTGCATGTGTTCTTTTATTCAATTTGTGTCCTAACATTTGGATTTCTACAGTATATTCCAAATCTGTTTCTTAAAAAAATGCAATTTTAATAATTCAAGATTTCCGATCCAAGATGGCCGACAGCTTAATTATGCATGGCGTCATTTTATGACGTCATTATGACCCCAGTGTTGTTGCCAGGGGCAAAAAAAGTCTTAGCAGAAATTAATACTCCAGCATAAACACTTTGTTAAAGTTTGGTTGTATTCCTTCGAGTTTTACGGGAAAAAATTGAAGGTTTTACCCCTAAAAAGCTCACAAATGAGCACAGAAAATGTTGTTATGAACTAATGTTATTACTACACAATTCTCTGACAATTTGGTAGTCCTACGATAAGTGGTCGTTGAGTTACATGGGGCGGACCTCAAAAGACCCCCCCTCCCGTCTGAGCATGTGCAAAAAAGCCTCGTCTGAATAGGGTTAACTGTTTAATGTATATTTACTATTGCAGACCGATGTACAATTTTAAAGGCGCTTAAATATGTGATTGAAATAATAATTTAAATATGTAAATATAATAAAGTTAATAATGTCTACTATATAGGGATCATGTCATCATTTAAAAGCTAAAAATCATCATCAAATGCATAACACATGGGGTTCTGCCATGATTACAGTAAATACTATGACTTTTGATATTGCTGCAGAGAGGGCATCACCTTAGGGCCCTGTCACACTTCTGCGAATAGACTTGCGTATGAGTTGCGTACGGACAATTTTTTCATACGCAGCCATACGCAAACTGCGCACTTCATATGCATCTCAGTCGTTTTGTATAAGTTTTATGAACGCCGGCATACGCACAGCACATGCAACGCCCGGCTCAGTACGCAGCGTGGTTTTGAGCATGCCTAAAACTACGCTGCGTACGCTGTTACGCAGTTGATGCGTTTTTAATATGTAATGCATCGGTCAAGCACGGTACGAGTACGCTATGTCTTCGTGGGGGACACGCGGCTCATACGCTGATCTGCACCTGGAACTGCACCTGTGCACAAGCTGCGTACAATGGACGGATGCATTGCGTACTTACAGCGCTTCAGTACCGTTCGTATTGCAACAGGACAGCGCATTGTACGTATTTGTAACTAATGAGAAGCGCAGAGGTTGCGTACAGATCTAGATAGCGAATTGCCGAACACCTTGGCAACACCCGGGGTACCGGCTCCTCTGGACCCCGTGGTTAACAGACCTCCTGGAGCATTTTACGTATGATGTGACAAAAATAATATGTTTAATATGTTATTATTGGCTCTTTCTAATATGTTTTGCAGAAAAGTAGATGATTTTCGGGAAAACGTCTTTCCTAGGGTGCAGTTTGTTTTACAAAAATGCATTTTGGCACTTTTTAACTCAAAAGAACACCCCTGTACCGCCTCCATATCCATATCGCATCAATATATCTAAATCTAACATAAATATGTGCTTTTTGTTGCCTGTACCTTGAAATAATGCGCCAGTTGCATGTTTTTGTGTCGGTAGATTGTAGTGTGTGTAGTGTCCATGCTATTTGTGTGTATGCGCAATTGTAAATTGTCTGTATTGCAAGTATGGGTGTTTCCAAATTATTAAGGGAGGGCATTTCTTGCCATCCCCAATTCATCAAGGCTATAACAGTCTAACTGTTATGTTTGTTACAAATTGTATAAAGACTGGGTACGTGTATTCAATTTACCTGACAAGGTATTACAGGAAATTGACCAGGGCTAGGGCGAAATGGAAACAAACACATTTTATCTAAGTTGAGGGCGGCTCATGAATGACTCCCTGCGAATTAAACAGCAGGAAGCAGCAGGGAATACGTACACAAGACGCTTGGCATTCGTCGGAAGTGCGTTAGGCATCCGGTGGGCATACGCTGAGTGCGTCCGGACTACGCTTGGCCTTCGCAATGCATTTGAACGCCACACGGATGTCAAATGCAATCTATGCGCTGAATTCGTTATTTATACGCTACAAGTGCGTTACAGTAACGTTACGTATTGTGCGTACGGCAGAAATGTCTGTACGCAACTTAAACGCAATGGCTATTCACAAAAGTGTGACAGGGCCCTTACTAAGTACATTACTAAAAAGCGGATGCCTAAAGCCTTGGTCACAATCCGCCGTACGTGCTTCTGCGTACTGTCTACGTGCAAAAACGTGGACAAACTTAGGGCATCCGTGCGTGGTGAGTACCGCCTCCGTACGGAATCCTACGGATTTGGAAGCGCGCAGACACGCCGTAGAACTTTAGGTGCATGTAAAACTTTTTCTACGTGCGGTCTGCGGATTCACCACCCGTGCGTGCGAGTACGAGCGACGCGCGTTCCCCGTACGCACCATACCTAAGATGCACGTGTGAGTACGGCCTCCTTACGGTAAAGTTGCAATCGCACAGAGATCGTACGTTGTAAGCACGTACAACTCACGTACCACTTACAAATTGCGCAAACGTGCGAGTGACGTGCGAATAACGTGCGTCGACGCCACTCCTTCCCTACCTTTTCAGAAAAAAACGCAGCAGACGTAGCCTCCCAAAAACGTACGGACAAAAAGCGCGTACGGCGGGTTGTGACCAAAGCTTTAACGAATACCTTGTTCTCTATGGAGTTGAGATACATGAAAACACAAGCTCCTGCTCCCAACAGATGTGCCATTGGAACAGCGATGGCGAGAACACGGAGTAGGAGGGAGCGCTGAGGCGTGTTTCGCTTTTGGCGTCCACAAACATTTGCAGCACTGGTGGTGCATCCTGTGTGTAGCCAATAATTGATGTTTGTTATCACATTTACCTCCATGAAAAATAAAGGGTATAGTTTTTGGCGCGTCTGTGTGTGTGTGTGTGTGTGTGTGTGTGTGTGTGTGTGTTTGTGTTTGTGTTTGTGTTTGTGTTTCCGCACATTTGTTGTCAGCATAACTTCAGAACGCCTTTACGGATTGTGATGATATTTGGTATGCTGGTAGGTCTTAGGAAGCCAAAGGTCAAGGTCAAATATGGGCCTCCTGGTGGCTGACCTTGATACTGCAGCAGAACTTCCTGTTTTTGTATCTTTTGCAAGGCAGGGAAAACAGATGTGCAGGCAGCGCGGTTTGATTGATGAGGTTCTCCCTCTGGACGCCTGAGTTGACCGGATCTATCACAGCCTGACCAGCAGGCCTGCAGGCATGAACATGGGGTTGACCTTTGACCTCATATGATTGTCAAACGGACCCCGTTCGGGTGTTTGAGGGTTAAAGTTTTTGTGATGACTCGGTTCGGGGATCAAACTCACAGACTGTCGAAAGCAATAGGAACACTTCGCCATCGCACGGGAGATTGTAGGAAGAGAGAAATTTGCATGAACTGCATTTCTTACATTCTTTGAATTTGCATTGCATTTCTTCTTCAATTTGACATGTTTTTGATAGTCTTACTTTATTGTTTAGTCAATTAGTTAGTTAGTTATTTCATCGTGTTAGTTTATATTATTTTGTATCCATTTTGATTTAATCTGTTTGTTCGTTGTCACTTATTTATTATACACGTGTGTAAAAAGAGGTCATAAAAACAATTGGATTTTAGGAGAACCCACTCGATAAACCCTTAGGTTTCTTGGGTTCTCCCCCACATTTGGTTGTACATAGCTATTACATACTGTTTTTATTTTATTTGCAAACTGAAACAAGAAGCCATAGGTAACAATCCTCCGTGAAGTTTTATATATTTCAACAAAATCCCAAGCGTCAACGCCAGACCTACTGTGCAGACATTATAATTAGGCAACGGTTAATACAATGAAGGCGCGTCACAAGCATAAAACATACAAAGAGCTAAATCCATTACTGCTCCCAGGGCGTGTAAAGATACTGTGCTTCAAGTTCGAAGTTCATTTTAATTACACACACACAATCATTGCATTCACATAAAGATCGGACTATCATGGTCGTGTCTAGTAACAAAGACAGCCCCACCGTCTTACCGTGCCTGTACCTAATTAAGCGCGCCTGGAACCTGGCCAAATTCCAGCAAAAGTTGCGGTAAGCACCGCGAGTGTTACTACCGCCGGCCAGATAACCAGGATATCTGCTTGGAGTACCTCTGCTACCAGACAACTGCCTAAACTTACGGCCTATTCCACAGGATTGTAAAAGTAGGGATGTTTCTAAAATATGCATTTACTTCAATATCAAAACAGCAACGGTAAAAATAAAAAGACGTGCATCTTCCCGGACATAATGCCACACCACATGCGAAATTACACAGAAATGCGACGTACGGAAGAATGCGTTTTGGCTGCGAACATCTTCCAAAAAACTTGGTACCTCTTAAGCATAGGCAAAAACATCTGGAGCCACTTATCAAAACCACCCCGTATCTGCATGAAGTTACACCCCCACTGCTATTCCAAACAACGCGTTTTTCTGGACCATTCCAATTCGCCTCGTAATTGTAGGGGTGCGTCTGCAATATTACATTGACCGCGAAAGCAGCAACGGCAAAAAATACACATTCGTGCATCAACACGGGCATGCCCGCAGACGGCGTATGAAATTGCGTGCCGATTACACAAAGAGAACCCAGTGTTTTGACTGCGAACATGAAAAATCAGCCGATCACAACACTCCGTCCGGAGGTCCTGACCTCCTTAACGAAGTAATAAACAAACAAATAAACAAACAAACTGATTTAGACCTAGTCCGCCTGTTATCAAGTCTCTCATAGTTGGGGAAGGCTGTCTTCGGATCGCTAATGATTTTCCAACCGTCCAGCTCAACTGACCGCCCGGTAGGCGTGCTACGCCTGTAGGAGTTTGTAAAACCTACCGGGGAACCTAGCTCATTCAGGCGGTGAAGAGCCTCTGGAGCCCCGAAGAAAACCCGCCCCACCCGCGATAGACTGGACACCAGGCTAATAAATCCGAAAATAGCACATTATATATGGTGCCTTTATACCTACTTCGTTCAAATAAAATTGGAACTAAAATCAGATGTATCATGATCACTACACTACGTTTGATCAATTCTACCCGTGGGCGACGTCGCCATTTCTATCCGGAGTGTAGACTTATATGTGTAAGTAATCTTGTTTTTGGATTGAACAGCAGGATTTCAACGTTGAATTGTTTTTTTTTTTTCGTCTCTTTCCCAGACCAATCATAGATAGCTGTATCATGGTAGATATCACCATTACGCCTACGATTGGCCATTGAAGGCTAGAGTTAGATACGGTGTATCGAGGCCTTATGAAAGTACTTGCTACACACATTTTAATCCCACAAATTCTTCTGCACTACATAGCCCCGAGGATCTGCGGCCCCAAAAAAAAACCCAAAGAAAACAGTTGGTTGACCAGCTCAAACTCTAAGGGCTATATATAACCCTCCAGCTATTTTTCGTTATGGAGTTCTGGGACCCCCCTCTGAGACCCTCAAAAATCTAACAATTTATGGCTGAAAATTACTGAAATTACAATGGACACCATGGTAATTCTAATAATGATATGAACGGGTTTCTTTTGTCACATAGCATGGGTCTTCTACTTTTACAAAACAAAAATTGAAGATGCAACATTGAAGTTAAAAGGGTACACCAGGGGGTTACCGGAACCAATGAAATCAGAATTTTCGTCTTTCTAACTTTTAGTCATTTTTAAGCAGCTTTTTCTCCGTGACGCGGCAATTTTGATAAACGGTTTTACCGTTGCTGGAAAGAGGAACATCTGCTGATTCAAAAACAAGTGTCGTTTAATTGGGACATACATAACGTGGGCCGTGAACGAAGGGTCTTTATGGGGGTTTTCCGGGTTTTGGACCATAATAAATTAGGTAACAACGTCTCTTTACGGGGTAAATCATGGACATTTTTTGTGCAGCTGCATGAGATCAATGGACGATGTTAAAAAATGCTAAAAATAATTAGAAATATTCGTTGGGGTCCATATGGGGGATATTAGGATACTTAAAAAGCAAATTTAACTGCATTTACACATTTTATCCCATTTTATTTCTAATGTCCATTAGTAAGTACCTTTCAAAATCAATTTTGTGCATTTACTTTGTGCTAGATAATATGGAGGCTATGTTTGGGGGTTATCAGAACACCATGTGTGAAACTAGCTACCATATACACAAGCAGCATGGGTGCATACACGTAGATACAAGTACTTAGAATTAACAATCTAGCAATAGGACTAAGAATATGTGGCGTTTTAGCAAAATGTAACAGTAAAAACAGGCAAATTCAACTTAAGGCCACTGAAATAGAGGTTAGCCAAATATACTCAGGCTTTCATTATTGGATTAAATGAACCAGTTAACATTTACAGATAAAGGTACATCTGGTTCTACTCAGCTTATAAGATAAGGAAACCAATTCATCAAAAATTCATAATCTATTAAATTTTTACCAAATAAAAATTCCAGACCAGTTAGAATCACGTTACAATATAATGTCAATCAATTCAAATAACAAAAGTATCTCCATCATTGATTATATCATCATCGACTACTTCTTGATGTATTTATAACAATTCAGGCCTAAATTGCTGGATATTGTCATTATGCAAGCATTGGATTAAAGTTTTCAAGTATCCTTATACCCCCCATGCAGAGCCCCCTTAAACCGGTATTATTTTTGACAACGGTATACTATGCATGATTTTCCTCCAACTACACAAAAACGGCCATATATTGCCCTTTACTGCGACATTTTATCTGATCTATCTGTATGATCTAATACTAGCCACTTGGACCATGTACGTGTTATGTGTGGTCCAGTAATTAGACAAGACTTGTTTCTGAATGAAATGAAACCTGTTCTTCTATCCTGCAAGGATAGTGTTCCTGTTTCTGGGGAACTAAAATTAAGAGAGATGAAAAGTCTCCTTTTATGATCTACATGTAATGTGCTAAAACAAATATGTTGAAAACATCGAAGATGAAAGAACAATTTAAAAGCACATAGCGAAACACTTTCATTTCCATATAGCATGTCCTATTTTGAAAATAGACCATTTTCTCTACAGATCATTGTGCGCACGTTGACATGTATGAACTGTTTTAGTTTTCCACATGTGTACTTTTAGACTTTGGCAAATGAGAAAGAAAAACACAGTTATGCATTTGTACTAATATCTAAGACAGCTCAACCTGTACCTTTTTTTGGTGCATGAGTGTCTTTGCTTGAATCAGAGGCTATTAGATAATATGTTACATCTAAGTAAATTATTATTAACTCTAGAACTAACTTATTATAGATCACAGACGTATAATATGATATGTTTTAAAATGTAAGAATTAAGTATGAAATGAATTTGATTGACTTTGTTTCACTTGGATGATTAGCAGTTAGAATATTTAAATCAAGGTATGGTCAATGACATTTACAATAAATATGCACAGTTCTCCTGATACATTCCAAATTTTCTTGCCCCCACTCCCCAGACAAGTCAGTACAAAATAGCCCTGGCAGACTATTTGCATGTTTACGTTTTATTTTTGCAAAGATACGTTTTGCAAAATTAGATGCCCGAGGCGGGCAATTGCCACGATTGCGAAGCTTGCAGGAGTGTCTCCAAAAATGCAATTTTGGAACGTCGTACAAACTAATATTCTCAATCATGTTAATTTCGTAAATAGCAAATTGTACAAGCTGAAAAGACGTTCTACAGTAATGTAAGTAGAAAATGCTAAACTGTTCACTGTTCAGAAAGCCACTGCGGGAAGAACGCCCCTCTTGAGTATGAGTGGATTTAAAAGACCTTCCTATCTTTCGACCTACTGCTGACTTATACAGCGAATTTAAATGGTCTGAGTGATTTTAGTGGCCTTCAGTTGAATTTGCCTGTTTGTATGGTTGTGTTTAGATTAAACGCCTCATATACTTGTATCTACGTGTATGCACCCATGCTGCTTGTGTATATGGTAGCTAGTTTTACACATGGTGTCCTGATAACCCCCAAACATAGCCTCCATATTATTTAGCACAAACTAAATGCACAAAATTGATTTTGAAAGGTACTTACTAATGGACATTAGAAATAAAATGGGATAAAATGTGTAAATGCAGTTAAATTTGCTTTTTAAGTATCCTAATATCCCCCATATGGACCCAACGAATATTTCTAATTATTTTTAGCATTTTTTAACAATTGTCCATTGATCCCATGCAGCTGCACAAAAAATGTCCATGATTTACCCCGTAAAGAGACGTTGTTACCTAATTTATTATGGTCCAAAACCCGGAAAACCCCCATAAAGACCCTTCGTTCACGGCCCGCGTTATGCGTGGCCCAATTAAACGACACTTGTTTTTGAATCAGCAGATGTTGCTCTTTCCAGCAACGGTAAAACCGTTTATCAAAATTGCCGCGTCACGGAGAAAAAGCTGCTTAAAAATGACTAAAATTTAGAAAGACGAAAATTCTGATTTCATTGGTTCTGGTAACCCCCTGGTATACCCTTTAAACTTCAATGTTGCATCTTCAATTTTTGTTTTGTAAAAGTAGAAGACCGATGCTATGTGACAAAAGAAACCCCATGTACATATCATTACCAGAATTACCGTGGTGTCCATTGTAATTTCAGTAATTTTCAGCCAT
>NW_017803002.1:535800-536462 GCF_001625305.1 Branchiostoma belcheri
AATATCCCCCCATATGGACCCAACGAATATTTCTAATTATTTTTAGCATTTTTTTAACAATTGTCCATTGATCCCATGCAGCTGCACAAAAAAATGTCCATGATTTACCCCGTAAAGAGACGTTGTTACCTAATTTATTATGGTCCAAAACCCGGAAAACCCCCATAAAGACCCTTCGTTCACGGCCCGCGTTATGCGTGGCCCAATTAAACGACACTTGTTTTTGAATCAGCAGATGTTGCTCTTTCCAGCAACGGTAAAACCGTTTATCAAAATTGCCGCGTCACGGAGAAAAAGCTGCTTAAAAATGACTAAAATTTAGAAAGACGAAAATTCTGATTTCATTGGTTCTGGTAACCCCCTGGTATACCCTTTAAACTTCAATGTTGCATCTTCAATTTTTGTTTTGTAAAAGTAGAAGACCGATGCTATGTGACAAAAGAAACCCCATGTACATATCATTACCAGAATTACCGTGGTGTCCATTGTAATTTCAGTAATTTTCAGCCATAAATTGTTAGATTTTTGAGGGTCTCAGAGGGTGGTCCCAGAACTCCGTAACGAAAAATACCTGGAGGGTTTTAACTATATGGCTGTTAATAGTTCCACATACCTATCTCACATACAAAGTATGAGCCGATTTGGCCGACCCCCATCTTCCG
>NW_017803002.1:536482-548647 GCF_001625305.1 Branchiostoma belcheri
TCTCACATACAAAGTATGAGCCGATTTGGCCGACCCCCATCTTCCGGCCTCTGCCTGGTTTTCTCGTGCAATGACTCATTAATTAAAATTATCCTGATGAAGGCGACAGTGGTCGCTGAAAATTTGATCGCTCTGTAACCCTTGTGTTGGAATAAAGTTCAATGCTTTACTATGATTACTACCAACACAGATGAACTTTCACGATAAACGGTAGTATTCTAAATTAACAGTACTCTGATCTGTCATTACGCTCACTAAACTGGTAAAATGAACAAAACTGGATCAAATTACGAAACTTTAGACCATGCCTGGCTCTTCTAGGTCAAAAGTATCCACATTATACCAACATTTAGAAAAACAGAAGAGAATTTAAATGTATTAACTAGGGACTAGAATCATTTGGTGGCCTTCATTGCGCAACACAATGGTGACGTCAGCCCAGCAAGCAGCTTTAATGTTCTCATCGTTTATTAAGTGTATTTTGAAGGATTAGTCTCGAAAAGCTATTTGAGAATCTTCAAGTTATTATTTTCTTTCAGAAAAGGCAGATTGCGACATTTGTAGGCGGAAATATGAAGGGTTGTGGGGTCGTGTGGCGTAGCGCCAGAGCGCACGACTCGGAACCAGAGGTCCTGGGGTCGAGTCCTGACATGCCACCGATCTTTTGCCCTTGGGAAAGGCACTTAACACGACTTTCCTCACTTCGCTCAGGTGAAAATGAGTATTGTATTGTCCCCTGTGTTGGTGGCGGCATAAATATAAGTTGCAAAAACTTGAGTGTGTCGTCACCACGTCTTGTGAGTACATGTTGGAATATAAAAATAAAATAAAAAATAAAAAATGAAGATCATTCATACGCGGTGTCAAGCTCACAATGAGCTACATATATCCACCATTTTCATCAGTTGTAGTATTTTGTCCACATATATCTGCACTAGTACTTGTTGCTCTTGAGTAGATGTCTATCTCACTACCTCATTGCCTCTACGTGTAAAGCGTAACTTTTTTTATTCGAACATTTCATGACTGGACATGCTGACAGCACACTCAAGTTATATTTACATCAACTTATTTTATGCCATCACCAACACAGAGGAAGAATACAGGACAAGACAATTCTCATTTTTACTTGATTTGTGAGGAACGTCGTGTAAAGTGCCTTTCCGAAGGGCACAAGATCGGGGGCATGTCAGCGAACCGAGTTCCGAGTCGTGCATGCTGCCGCTACGCCACACTACGTTTAAAAATTTCAATTGGAGTTACGGAAAATTGAATATCATTATTGGAAAAAAGTTTTTATAATAAATTTTATAATAAATTTTATCATAAGTTTTATCATAAATTTTAATAAATTTTATCATAAATTTTATCATAAATTCTAGCAGCGCATAACGTGATAAAAAAACGTTAAGCGCTGCTAAAATTTATGATCAGTTGATTATGCAAATTGATTTAGATGGTTTAGACTATTAACACAACCATTAACACAACGGACATTTATCTAAACTATGACGTTAATTCAACAGTATTAACGTATATCTAATACATTGTAGTTTGCGTGTGGACTATAGGAGTATCATATGTTATTTTTCAAATAAATATACAAAATAACAAATGGTTATAACTTACCTTTGTTGACATCTTGGTGTGAAGGGGACGCCATCTTGTTATGAACACTGCTTTCTCTGCTAGACTCTTCTTCCATTTAACTTATCATCTGAGCAATGTAAGGAGCAAAAGAATGGAAATATCTTTATTTTAGTGGTAAATTCTGTCCGCTCGTAAAACGCTTGCAACGGCTCCAGCGAAGTTTGTGCAACGTTTAATCGCCGCCCGGGCAACGCTGGCGAAGCAGTGGTGGTCCAGCGTTCAAGATTTCTGTGTTGGCCTAGCGGACCCAAGCGTGAACGAACTTGCGTCTAGCGACACCCTGCTAGCGATGCCAAACTTTGACTGGGCGTTGGTGGAGCGGGGGTGAACTTTGCCGGGGCGGAAAATTGCCCCCTCCCCACCGTTCGCAATATTTTGTGCAGCTCAAAACTTTCGGTGCGGTAGGAGGGCCCTTCCAGAAACATCAGCGGTGGCCGGGCGTACACGGCGTTGCTTTAACGGGGGCCAACTTCTGTTAACGATGGTGAACGGTTAAAACGTTGTCAGTGTACCGCCGCCTGTAAACAGCCGTTGAAACTCGGGAAAAAGAGACTTGCCTATAGACTCATCTGGTACGTAAGATCTCATGAAAAATTCATTCACTTAGGTCAAAGCTCAACTCCAAGATGATTCTGATATTCAATTCGAAAAGTAATCTTGCCTTCAGTGATGGGTCTGCAGTCTAGCGTAGATATCACTTGATGATTTATGCAATAAATGAATATTTGGTGCGAAAAACAATATCGCTTTCAGCGATGAGTCTGCATGCAGCATTCACCAGTTTCCCATCCCCAGAAAGCAACGCGAAAATAGGGGTAAACCTCATTTGCATAGGACTGGAAGGCATCGGTATGATCCTGTTGACGTTAAACAGCTTGTTTTTCACTGTGTTTTGAGGTGTTGGGCATTTTATGCTTAACATTAATTAAATTACTATGGGGCGAATCTGACAACAAATAGAGAATGAAGTTTTAGTGTTCTTTTCATGATCAACATGGAACATGTGGTTTGTAACGTTACAGCATCAGTATAGCGTTACCACTATAACGTTACAAACCACATATTCAAAAAAAAATCATTCTCTATTTGTTGTCAGATTCAACCCATAGTAATTTAATTAATGTTGTGCATAAAATGACGCAACACCTCAAAACACAGTGAAAAACAAGCTGTTTAACGTCAACAGGATCATTCCGATGCCTTCCTGTCCTATGCCAATTAGGTTTAGACCCCTGATTTCACAATGCATCCTGGGAATGGGAAACTCGTGAATGCAGCATGCAGATAGAGACGGCAACGTCGCCCACGTGTAAAGTTGACAATGCATGTAGGTAGTGACTATTTATGAAGAAATAGGAGCAAATTGTAACTATGTAGAAGGTTTCTTTCTTGTTATTTTGCACATAAAAGCAACACTATAAACCTGGAACCTTAGATTCTAAGTGAACAACCCTAACCGCAGAGAGAGATGAGAGGGGTTAAGGAAGACATATACATCAGGGCCCATCACCCTACATTAAACCGCGACGGGGGTCGACATCGCCTACCAGATACCTTTGACCGTCACACTTTAAAGAAGCCACGTGACAAGCCTCCCTGGGTTAGTCTACTGAGGAAGACCAGAGTGACTGGTCGAAAGCTGTAGGTGAGAGAATTTTTGTGTTGGACCAAAAGTTTTACCTTTAACCCTACCTAGACCGGGCTTTTTTGACATGGGGGGACCGGGGGGGGCTCTTTCGACCCCCCCCCCTAAGAACTCGCGAACGGTATGTCGTATGACCACCAAATTTTCAGAGAATGGTGTACTAGTGAAAATTTATCATATCTACAATTTTTATGTCGTTATGACGTAATATGATGTCATTATGACGTCATTAATGTGATTTTATTGGCCAAAACCGTCTAAATAGGTTTTTCCCTAAAAACTACATGGTATTCAACATAACTGTACCAAAAGTGTACCAAAAGTGTTTGACAGAATATTATGGTGTACTAAGTCTTGTGTTGCCCATAGCAACACCGGCGACGTCATAAAATGACGTCATGCATATTTAAGATATCCGCCATCTTGCATCATAAATCTTGAATTTTCAAAAATAATTTTTTTTCATGATAAAGCCTAAAATACATTGTAAACATACTAAAGACCTTCATTTAAACCTTTTTTTGGAAATAGAAATGGAAGTATTGATGAAATTTTAAAGAAAATAACCTGTATATACCTGTTCTAATGATATGGTCCGCCATCTTGGATTTTGGCCAATGACGTCATCAAATTAGCATAAATTATGCATATTTAATGATAAAATTTACATAAAATTATATGGGATGTTATTCATATTAGAAACCATGAGTAACTTGACATAAAACCCATAAAATTCTATTGTTGAAACAAAAAGTACTTAATTTAGCCAAAAATGCCTGTCAGAAACCCGTTGCCATGGCAACACAAAAATTAAAATCTTATTCCAATGATAAAGAATTGTTGCCAACAGTATTTTAGGAAAAGTCACCAAGTTTGGCCGTTCTACGGCTAGTCGTTCAGACGCTAGAAGACATCAAAGTTGCCGCGGGCACTTTTAGCCCCCCCCCCCCGGTCTAGGTAGGGTTAAACAAAACCCTAACCACAGATAGATTGTAGTATGCTATTGGATGCGGTTGATTCAACTTACAACTTCTAAAAAAGACCGGAAAATTGACTGCAAAATGCAGTTTTACTTTCCCGAAATGGCCAATAAAATTTGCATTCTTAATTGTACAGAGACTATTAAAATATCATTGAAACAAAATTTTTCAAACCTCTGTGACGTACCGTTATATAATGATTGTTACCTTCGCCAAGAAGGTTATGTTTTCCATAGCTGAAATTATTTTCGGACATTCTAGTATATTGTGAAGATTTTAACGCCCGTTCTGTTGACCTCGCTGGTCTTTTTCATTGAATTGTGTTGTTCATTCCTTCTGTCCTGTTTACTTTCTTAGTCTCGTTCATAGTAGAACAGGATCGTTTATTGTGTGTTTGCCAAAGTGTTTGGGTTCCTCTGCTCATCTTGCTTACTTTCGTACGTATGCGTAGTCTTGTTTTCGGCATTGTTTTAATCTTGTAGGAAAAGTGTAAACAATTGTCATTAATTGATAAAAAAAATATTGTTAAACCTGACATGGATGGTGTGACCTTTTTTGCAAGGCTAAAGACCAGGGGATGACTATCTCTCTTCTGTACTGTTTTTTAAAATAGATTTTACTAAATTTTAGTATTTCTTATACGCTCTCAATTATCATATCTACTATACATGTACCATCTGTCCTTACCTAGTTTCCTTTCATTTTCTCTCGTGGTTTGCTGATTGGCCAGTGAGTTAACAGTGAGGGAAAATAAAACCCGGGCTTTCCATCATATGCATGTAATTCTAATTCCTCTGTATCAATTGCCATGTTTGACTTAATAAATCTATAACATCTGTGTCCATGATATCACCAGGATCCATGATATCGCCACCTTGAGAAACAGTGTGCTTAAAGATATTTTTACTGCAACATAGTGATATTATGGACACAGATGTTAGAGTGTTTATTTATATTCTATATGCTAAAACATATTTTTTCTTTAACGCAGATGTGATCAAGCTATTCTGTGACTACAATACAACCAGCTACAACTCAAGCGTGAAGCTGAAACACAGGTTACGTCGTGAACATCGAGAACATCGAAAGAAGCTCTACTTTACATTATAATAAGAATAAAGATGACGCACCTACACCAATCACATCACAGAATATCTATAGTCACTTCTCTTGTCAGCTTTCCTTTATACAACTATTTGTCCATTGGGGCGCTACAGAAGATATATCCAGTTTTCTCTACCCTTTACAATTTTCTGTTCTTGATGTTTCTCTTAATGCCATGATCCATTCATGAAGTCAATATTACATAATAAAAAGTTTATTGCAAATCCATGCCGGAAGGCTAATTGCAAGTTGCAAACATAAAAGAACTCTGAAACAGAGTATAAAATTAATTCAAAATGTACATAGTGAAATCTAATTGTCTAAAACTATTACTATGTCTAAAACAATATCTGAAGGGTTTGGCTTCTCTTTTGTAAACCATGTAAGACGTAATGTCCCACCTTTTCTAAAATTTGTGGGTTTTGGGAAGTTAAAAGAAGAGTAGTTTTTTGTTCGTTAGTTTTGGGAAGTTGGGATAAATCGTAGAATTTGAATAGTCAACTCATTTCGAGCGTTGTCATGTAAGGCCACACCAAGTAAATTTTATGGATGACGTCCGCGCGCGCATTGATTTTGGCCTGTTCCTAGAAAAAAAAACAAGAAATTCCGCTTCCTGTAACTATGACCAAAGGGGTTCACGACAGTGCCGCAAATCGTCAGATTGACGTGAAACCCGTAAGCCGCAACCCGTAAAGAGCACATGGCCGCAAAACGATGGTGTACGTGCGCACAAGAGTCCGGGCGCCACAGTTTAAAAAGAGGAAAGATGGCGTCGTGTTCCACAGAGTATGTGGGCTCACCACCCTTGGTCGCCAAGTATGTGAGCATTAAGGTCGTACAAGCGTGCGGAAACGTTGTTGTTGACTGGTACGCGCTCGATGTCGGCCAGGGAGAGCTAACTTTCGCGCAACTGTACGAGAGACTTGTAGCGGCGAGTGAGTTTCGACCACACAATTTCAAGCAAGTTTTGTCAAGATCAGCAACAGTGCAATTCTTCTGTAATGACGAGAAGGTCGGGAGAGGCATTGAGGTTTACTCCGGCTTACAGGTGGGGCAGGCAACCAAGCAGTTCGGGTGTTTCATCCGTATGGTGATCGACAAGACAGCTGCTACGACTGAAGGTGTTCCTAGGCCTAAGACTGCTTTTGAGGTAAGAAAAGTCTGTTTTGAATCGGGTACCTTGAACGAAAAAAATACGGGTGAAATATTCCTAGAAGGGGAGTATAAAATAAATGCATAAATGTATCAAGGCTCCTTGCATCGTGCTTGCATGTATTTTGCATGGATAATGATCGTTTATTCGTTTCTGGTTATTTATACTTGATGTTGGCAAAATATGTGTTTTTTTTAAAAATTTTTGGTCCACATTTGGCACGTAAATTGCTAATTTTCAGTCGGATATTTAGGGTATTATTTAGGGTATATTTGCATCTATAGCTATAAACAAACTACGCATTCAAGCTCAACGCTCTTTTTGCAGTACTATTTTTTTTGAGGGGGGATTTTTTAGTCTTTCTTAAGAATTCTTTTTCCCCATCATTTTAGCTTTGATATCCAATTTAGTAACGTTGTCAACTCTTCAATTTCTTTGATTGCATTAAGACACATTTATTGTGAACTAGGAACAAAAGGTTTACTTTTCCTTTCACAGCATGAAAGATGCAAGAGCACTGTCACAGAAATACCCTGCATTCAAGGAGGCTGTGGTTGCCAGCACAGAAAAGGTTCGCGCCATGCTCAATGAACTGTTCCAACGCCTGTGTCTAAAGGGTGAGCCTTTTTCCACAGTTGACCCTGCCACAGATGATGAAGTTGAGGAAATGTGGAATCTCATCCTACTGATCGACCAAACAGTTACGAAAGAGACACAACAAAAGTCAAGATGCAAGCTAAGAAGGACCTTGCTGGCTTCATGCAGCATTGCTGCATTTCCAGGCACTATTTCTTTTCAATAAAGAAATGTGGAAACAGTGCATGCAAGTACTGCAAAAAACCACGACTTCCTCCTGAAATGTTCAGCAGACTCAAGAACTTCCCTGATCCTGTGATAGATGCAAGTGGTGAACACTTCAAGCAGTTTCATGAGGTGTATGGAACGGACACCTCAGAAAACCACAGGCCAAGCCTGAATGCATCAAGAACCACTGGTCATGGAATGCCTTTCAATCCATCGGCAGAGAACACAAGAGGCATCGTGATGTGTCTGGACTGTCGAAGACCAAGAACGATTCACAGCTTGAAAGCTTTGACAACAAAACAGAAGACCAAGCTAGATGGTCTGAAAGAAGAATCGATGTACACTTGTGGAGTGGCCTGGATCACTGAGACACACCCACTACATGACATCTGTTTTGTAAACAGGTGAGTAATGAGGTACATTTGATATGGATTGTTGTAGAATATACGCTTTAAATTTAAGGCACTTTGGGGACAGTAAAGACGTACATTTAACTACAACATATAACATAAATCTTTATGTTGACAAAAAAATTAGTATTTTCTGAAGAGTTGGATTTTAGCGCAATTGACTATTGTTCCATATTTTTTCCACCTGTTTCATGTAGGGCAGTGACATGCAGTTCACCAGTAGCACAGTACTACTATTCAGCCAGACTGAAGTCAGGGGTGATGAAGACGATGCTGCCTTTGGTGTGCTGGAACTGCGGTGAGGAGGAAACACTGCCCATACCAGCAGAGAAGACTGCTGCATACCAGTCAATAAATCCTGTTTGTCAGGTAGGCATACATTTGTTACCAACTGAAATACATTACAAGCAGCTTATGTACATGTAAAATACATTGTACAAGCTCTAAACATATTTTGTTTGGTTCCACCTTTATTGATATTCTTTCTCTCTCAAACTGTTTAAAGTTAGATTTGCCCATGTTGACCAACTTTTAAAGGTCTAAGAACACAATCTATAAGAATGATAATTCATTACTCCTGTAAATTCATTACTCCTGTTGTGTTATTCTGTAGGTGTGCCAGAGCCTTGGGGTGACTGAGAGAACAAGAGGGAAGAGGAAGATGAAGAGGAGAAGGGAGGAGACAGAAGAAGATGACAACTGAGACTAGTGAGAGAACAGTGTCAGGTGGGTCCATGTGTACCTTTGTACTATACATGTACATACATGTACCTTTGACACTCTGTTCAATACTGTTTAAGCTAGAACAATAGTCCACATCCTTTTATTTTATTAATTATCTACGCTCCTATAGACTATTTTGCACAGGTAGAAATGTAGTAATGCATGCAAAGGGTTAATCAGCAACTAATTTGGCCTTTTATGCTTTGTTCCTGCAGGCCTGCAAAAATGTGAAAGAAACAGG
Source organism: Branchiostoma belcheri (assembly GCF_001625305.1). NCBI lineage: Eukaryota > Metazoa > Chordata > Leptocardii > Amphioxiformes > Branchiostomatidae > Branchiostoma > Branchiostoma belcheri. Next base: position 545,193 of record NW_017803002.1, read on the forward strand.
ACAGGACGACAACTGCTGTTCCATCTGATTTATTGCTGTTTGATGTTGAATAAAAGACTTCTTACTTGTTACACTGTGTCACCTCATTCAATTTGTGTCCTAACATTTGTCGTCTCTTAGTATATTTCTAATCTAGGCATCTTGTTTTTTTTGGACCCTTCTTGTTTTTTTTTCGCCCTCTCGCATTAGATTTAGGGTCTCCAAAGGACGTCATCCATAAAATTTACTTGGTGTGGCCTAACGAACAGTTTTAGTGTATTTCGTCTTCCACAGCCTTTGCACTACAATATTTACAAATTCTTTCACAAACAGGTAGTCTTCTATACCGGCCTCTTTCTATTTACAGAGGATGGGCGCTAACTCTAATTTTGCTAATGGCTGAGCGTAGTTCGAAATCTGCAAGATAAAGATATCGCTCTATAATGTACATGGCATTTTGCGTAAAATTTTAGCTTACCACTATCGGTTGACAATGTATTGAAAAATGTTTGTATATGCATACATGTTCATGGTCACAGTGTTATCGGAATGCCACAAAAACTAGAAAGGCCAATATTTGCTTTGGAGCAAATACAGCGATGGGTTCACCACATTTTACGACGTCATGGCAGGGAAAGAATGAGAAACACAAGGGAAAACAATGATTTACATTGATATAACTATAATATGAAGTAACATACAACTAAAACAACAGTTGGATAGCTATTTCCTACTTTATTGGTTAGGATTTTTAATTGCATAATGCAAACTGTTGATTTTCAAAATAAATAAAAAAACGTTCATGCCCCGCATTCCAATGCTGGAGCAGAAAAGCTTGAAATACCTACCAAAACACTTGAATAAAGACATACTGTCAGTATGGAAATCTCTGTGCAGGTGTTAATCAAGTTAAATCCCAACTGCCAATCAGCAAGAAATGCTCTGTGCAGGTGGAAATGCTCTGTGCTTGTGTTAATCAAGTTAAATCCCAACAGCCAATCAGCAAGAAGTATAGAGGAAAGCTGCATGCCTATTGGTTGATGCCCTGCATTCCATTGTGATGACTCATGCCCAGACGTGGTAAACACGGTACACTAACACAGTAATACATTTGCTATAATACAGCCAAAAAACTCAAATAAAACCATTCTAAAAGCCTGTATCACAATAATTTAAAAAACGCCTAGGGGTATTTGCCCACTGTACCTCCATACCAAATTTCAGGACCTTAGGCCCTAAAATGAAGAAGCTGAATCCATTTAAAAAATGGCAGGAGGAGAAGGAGGAGGAGAAGAAGAAGAAACATCAGAAAAAGCAATATGGTTTCACCACACCACTTCGTGGTGTGGTGAACCCATAATGAGTATCCATTGTGATCTAATATGTCTTTAGCATGTTGCAATAAAGTTCGTCTGCGGCTATTTGTCGGAAGGCTTTGCTGTAAGAGGATTGCCTCCCTTTAAAGGGGGTGTGAGGTTGTATCCATTTGGACAAGGCGTAACCAGATATTAAATACATAAATACAAATAGCTATATTCTACTCTACATGCGACATTGCTATTGTTTCTAAAAACACCAAGATCATTTTTACAGAACTGGTTGTGTACATTTTCGATAGGTGAGGTAATATTCGCCATCCCTTCTTATTCTTAACTCAAACAATGGTCAACATTGCATCAGTACAAAAACTATGGACTATTGAACTGTATTGACCTTACATGTACATAACAAAAATGCGGTCACAACAGAACATACAGATTCAAAACACCAACATATACAACACATAAAAACTAAGTCATAAAACTAAGTCCGTGAAAAAAAAAATATGTGAAACATCGTACTTGAAATTACCGCTCCTAGTTATATCTTTATATAAGCAACAAAAAGTTGTATAGTTTTTGTCGTCCTGATAGAGAAAAAAAACATATTTGAAACATCAATAAAAGCAGTCAGTAATTTTTGGTGTGCAAAAAGTCACAACTTTCCCAAAATGGTGTCTTTCGCATGCAAAGCAACAAAGGCCTCGCCTGCTTGGTCCAAAAGCCACATGGCCGAAGGTTAGGCCACAGCAAGTAATTTTTATGGATGACATCAGCGCGCGCATTGATTTTCGCCTGATTTTGGAAAAAAAAAGAAATATTGATGCCCTCTGGCAGTGGTCAACATGATGGAAATGGGCAAAGGTCTGTTACCATGCCAGAACGTGGATGACAGATAAGTATGAAGGAAAGAGACAATACAGGGCTCTGATATACTGTTTTGTCTTTTATATGTGATGATGGATGTGTATATATAAGGCCACACCAAGTAAATTTTATGGATGACGTCCTTTGGAGACCCTAAATCTAATGCGAGAGGGCGAAAAAAAACAAGAAGGGCCCTAAAAAACAAGAAATATTGCACTGCTGACAGGACCGTCCTGTCTGTTAATAGTTCCAAAAACGGCACTGTTTTGGAACTACATGTATTGACAGGATTTTTTTCAGTGCCACTTTGTTTTTTGTTTTTTTCATTTTTGTTTTTATTTTTAACCAGGCACAGGCTTTCGGCGTTACGGGTTTCACATCAATCTGACGATTTGCGGCACTGTCGTGACTCTTTGGTCATAGTTACAGGAAGCGGAATTTCTTGTTTTTTTTTCTAGGAACAGGCCAAAATCAATGCGCGCGCGGACGTCATCCATAAAATTTACTTGGTGTAGCCTAATGTTACTATACTGAATGAAAACCATTTGTACAATGATTGAAACCTTTATTTTTCAAAGCTGTTTCAGTGAAAAATACATATTGTAATAGTTGGCAGTAAACTTAGCACAATATAGGTATCATTTCTTGTTTGAAAATGTAGGAATCTTTTTTTTTTGGCCCGCCTTGTTTTTTTTCGCCTTTTTGCATTAGATTTTGAGTCTGCGGAAGATGTCATCCAGAAAATCTACTTGCTGTGGCCTTACCAATTCCCTAGGAATTTTTGAACTTCGTTTAAAGTGATCGTAGTACAAGCTTACACAAAAGTATTTACAAAATTTGTACAGCATATATACACAGGGAAGCAAAGCAACCAGTCAAACGCAGAAAGATCCTGTGTCCTTTTAGGGGCGAAGGTTCAGTTTCAGCAATGGGGTGGTCAACCTTCTTCGTTCGTGTTCCAGTATATGCCAGGGGTGGATTCAATCCTGTAGGAAAGTGGTAAAGACGAACCATTAGACCATGAAAACGTAATCTGAAACGTTAGAACTTCATGTCAGATGTCCACATGAAGCATTTTCAAGAAAATATTTAATTTCTGCTATTCTGTGTCATTCTATCTAGTTCCCTATCCCTGCCCGCTGAGACACATTAATTCGCTCTCTTAATTTTCGAAAGTCGGCTAATGGACAGCAGCAGATAAAAGACTTCGGACACTGACGGTCTGTTGTGTCCAGAACCGTGCCCAGGCGTGGAGCAACTTAATGTTGCTTTTTTTTCTTCTTTTTTTTG
>NW_017803002.1:548667-554556 GCF_001625305.1 Branchiostoma belcheri
GGGGGGGGGAGGGGGGGCTTCTCCTGAATATTTACGAAGGATTCTCCTGAAGGATTCACTGTGTCAATGTCAACATCGACTAAGTTTGCTACTAAACTCTTTTGAAGGAGGGTATTTGTCGCTGTGTATTTGTTCCACCATATTCATGATAAATGCCTAAATACTTTATTTAGTTGCCTACAGACGTCAAATGATCATCTGTACACAAAAATGTCACTTACCTTTGGAATAAACGCATCCATGCTGCATGCAGTGTGCCTGTCAGTCAGCTGTTTTGTACGTAGCAGTTTGTGGTCGCACCGCTAGATGCTATAAAAATATACACATTTCTTAAATGACTTTAGAACCTGGGGATCAGCGTTTCCTACTCCACACTCAGTTATTTTTCCAAATTCAAGGAGCTGATCACCCTACGTTAGCCTTTTCTATTTTGAACTGGCGCTGTTCACAGTTTACTACAAATAAACTAGTCAGAAATGTATCCATAGTGATATCCATTGGTGAATTAATAATTGGATTTAAGTGATTCAGGATTTGGGTGGCAACTACGTATCGCAAAAAAACTTCAAAGTAATCGTTCTTTAAATACATGAAGCTGTTTTATGTCATAAAAACACAAATTAGAGATCATCAGAATGCTACTGTAAAGATGCATGCGCGTGCACGAGTAATACCTAACTTGTGAACCAAGTGACTCACTACACTAAGTAATACGCCAAAAAGCAGTTATTCAAGCAACTGGGTATGATTTTGAAAACGTCAGACGTTTCAGCTAGTATCCACTAGCTTTCGTCAGTGACTGAGAGACCAGAGGGGAAATGCAGGTTTATCAGGACAAACTATTGATTGATATGCAAATAAAGTGAAGACAATTTTTTGGAAGTCGAAAAAGGAACAAAAGTCAGACAAGTCAAGACAAGATAATGTAAATTAGTCAGAAAGCTCCTGTTATACAGAACAGGAGCTTAAGTGTTGTCTGTCTTCGGGGCTGGGAGTGCCAAATCTCAAGTACCGGAGAGATCCACCCGTAGCCAGATCCATCCAGTTGCTTGAGTAACTGCTTTTTGGCGTATCGTATTATCTGGATGTCTAACCTTCATCGACGCTCACTAAGTAATGTCTGGAAGGTCTACATCAGGGATGATACATGGCCCAGCACCTCGTCTGTCATACTCAGCATGTCGCGGATGTCTCTTTTGCTGTACGCAGCAGCAGGAATGCCGGGACTTGCCCATTGGTCAGGATAGCGTGGCATGTCGTTGTTACATTTGAGGCGGGACAGTTGGAAGGTTATGTGAACAACGTCATTAAAGGCATGCTGACGTGTAGCAACTTTCTTAGCCAACTGAGTGAGCCCATGTCCCCGATACTGCGATCCATCCACGACAAACAAGGCAGCCTTTAGAGCTTTCTCCACGGCTTGGTGACACATGGAAGCCGCATTACAATAGAATCCGCCATCGAAACAATGTTTAGCAGCAAGGAAGTCATTCTTTGCCTGTTCAAACCATCTGCGTGCTTCCCCGTGATTTGGTCTAACGCCTCGCGGTTGTGTCCTATCACTGATTACTCGAGGACTGAGCCCACCGAAACCACCTACCACAATGTTACACCTTTCACTGTGAGTTCTTTGTCCAATGGTGTGGTCTTCAAGCTGACTAAATATTCCATCATAGTCCGAGTCACACAGCTTCCTGCCGTGTGACTTGCGTTTAACTCTGGGTATTTCTTCCTGCGAAATCATTTTTGAGTCATCATGGAGAAACAGTGGGCGACTGCTTCTGCTAGTTATCTTACGTCCCGACCGGCGCCTGTGTAATCCTGTTCGCCTCGGAGAGCCCTCGTATCCCGATCCTCGTTCGTTAAAGTGCACTTCATTGCTACCATGCCGGCCAACTGACAATCCTGACTTGTGATCAACTAAAGATGGTGGTGACTCTTCATCCTCTCTAAGCAATCGTTTGATTTCTAGCCTGATGTGTTCAACTACTCTCTGGGCGTAGTCTTCATTACTTTGATTCGACTTTGGATGCCAGTACAGAAACAGCCGACCTACAACCCTCTTGTGGTCGTCTTCTTCCAATTCCCAAGCCCCCTTGAGAACATGTGTCACATGCAGAAAAGCCTCCGCCTCTACCATAACCTGTACTGCCTGGTTTTCATTGATTTTATACAAATCGGTAATTTTCACCGGCATGATTTCATCATCATAATTTACACGTACTTCAAAGATGCGTTCAAAATCTAGAATCATAGATGTTTGTGTTTGGAGGGCTAACTCTTCTTCTGATGCGATGGCTCCATCTTCTTTCTTGTTCAGATCGTCTACCTTTTCCTCCTTCACAACTTTCCCAAATATGGCATGGAAAATGTGTTCTTGTTGACCTGCGCTTGGCAGCCGATATGCAACAATTTCTCCCTCTTCAAACTCTATGTCTGGTCTGTGACTTACACGAGATTCTGTACAAGAAGAACCCAGGGGAAAGACATCTTGTGTTCGTTGGAGAGATTCATACCTAACCACATCTAAAGTGTCTGTTGTTGGCTGAAGCTTCATGACTTCGTCCAGTACGCTCTCAAGGTCCATGTCGTATTCCTTGAACACATCACAAAGTGCCCTTGCAAGTTGGATATTGAAAGGCACATGAGCGCTGCCTCCTGAATTTGCACCGTGTTTCAGGTACATGTTAACATGGTTTGAGCCATCACCTGAAGACTTCACAGACAAATACACCAGCATCTCCTTTCCTTTGCGCGACAGGATGCCCTCATTTTGTATGTCTATCTGCTGTAGTTCTATAGTATTGTAGCAATGCAGCTCTATGTCGGCAAGCTTGGCACGGACCTTGGGGATTAGTTCGCTTTTGTCGGCGAATTTCCCTCTGACTGAAATGGCAAGTGCTAGCAATCGGCAAAACCTCTGATCTTGGAATGTCGTAGCGTAGAAGGTGAGGAAGGGGCATTCTTGTCCATCCTTACATGGGGTAGAACGTGTAGACAACTGTTCATCACACTGCACGAAAAGTCGGATTTACCACAGGGGTAAATGTGTTGTAAAGCCGGGTAAAGGTTAGATTTACCGGAGATTTACCCATCGGTAAATGTGCAACTATAACACCGGTATACCAGCATGGTAAAGCGGGTAATGTTTATCCTCTTTACCCACATTTACCAGGTTCGGGTAAAGGTACATTTAGCGAGATTTACCGTACGCGGTATTTCTGACACATATTGAGGGCATTTAGCGAGATTTACCATACGGGTATTCCTCAGGTGCGTTTACGACATTTACCGAGATTTACCAGGTGGAGTATTTCTGACATTTATTCGAATTTACCCATATTTACACTAGATTTACCAGATTTGCCATGCCTTTACCAGAATGATTTTGCACTATACCCTCCCCCCCCATATACCCACATTTAGAAATGAATTACAAGCACAAGAACTGGGTTTTAGGGAGAACTCAAATATATTTATTGGATAAAATTGAGAGACATTGGGAGTAGCATTTTCTAAAAGGTATGCTGCATTGCAAATACTTAAATTATAATTTTATCACATACATTTTCTTACAAACATGAAAATCATGTTTAACAAGAAATAATTACATGCAGCATTTATCATGAAAGACATTTAACAAACAAAATATCTGCAGACACAATCTAAATATATCAGCACCCCTGAAAAAGGCTTTAAAAAGAGGCGCGCCCCTGAATAAAGCCTTAAACAGGGGCGCGCCCCTGAATGAAGCCTTAAACAGGGGCGCGCCCCTGAATGAAGCCTTAAACAGGGGCGCGCCCCTAAATAAGGTGTTAAAAAGGGACATGCACCTAATAATAAGGCTTTAAACAGGAGCGCGCCCCTGATTAAGGCTGTAAATAGGTCCCCCTACAGATGAGATTCCTCCTGTACAACAGCCACATGCAGGCTTAGCAAACTACATGTATTCAAAGAATCATAAAACAAGGAAACTGACCTGTGATATGTATCACCATTATCAACATCACTACAAGATAATATTCACTGCTGTATTGTACAATTGAACTGAAGTACAATTTGCTACATATTCTGCTATGACTAAGGCTATGAAGGCCTTATTAGTTTGTGCCCTGTGGTTTGTGACCAATACTCTTACAACCATCACGTATAAAAATGAAGGTGTTGTCATCCTCTCCCCATTCCTATCTACATCTGACTCCACTGCTGTCAACACTCTGGGTAAGATACAGGGATGTCTCTTCTGTGTCTGCATGCTGGATGTCTTGGTGCTGGTTTAGAGTCCTTGTGGTGAGTCGGGTCCTGTACGGCAAAACCATACAAAAGTATCATGAAACATCAAGCCATATTACTATAGTCTAAGGACCATGTCACAATGATTATGACCTGTCCATTCTATGCTGTCAAGACTTAATATCTTAAAAACTTATTAAAAACTTAATAAGAATTTGCAAAGCAAACAGTCAGTATCATCAGGTGTGTACTTAAACAGATTTTAGGTACCTGTGTACAGATGTTCCTCCATGATCAAATAATGGTTGATCTTCAATAAAGTCTGTGGCATTAGGTGGCAAACTGTACAGCTCTAATTATCAGTATCAGCATCCTTCAGTTCAGGACCTGTAGTGTACCTGACCCCGTGTGCCTATATCTAAAATTTGTTCAGGAACACTGATTTAAAGTGTGGTGATACTAATGAGTATGCAGGGCTGTAGTCTTACCTATGGTGCCTGTAGCAGTAGTCAGGTACTCAGAGGCTGAGTTCTAGCAGCGGCTTTGCCTTGCCTTGTTCCAGACTGTCCTTATAATCTCTGCTGGATTTTGGAGGAACATATGATCTCCTGGAGGTATGTAGAAAGGGAAAAAAATTATGACACAGGTGACAAAATGTGCCACATGATTCTACTTCTCAGAAATAAGTGAGCATCCTCAATACACATATAACTTGATCTAAATTTTTACATGTATTAACAGATATTAGCTGTAGCTGAATAGCCTAAACACAATCATTTTGTGTAGAACAAATACATCACATAATTTTTTATCACTTCCTCTTTTCATCGACACGATTGGCTATGTGTTTGCTGTAAAGAACTGCTTCATATCTTAAACCAAGGTCCTTGCTTAAACCCAACACGAATGCCTATTGACCGTTGACCGGCATGAATTTATTTTTCCCATAAAAAATATCTATGACTATTATTAGGGAGGGCCTAGGGGCAGATTAGACTAGTTAATAGTTCGGCATTCTATGCTTCTGCTGATTACATATCAAGAAGACAAGCAGGATCATGACTGGTTTGTTTTACATACATCTTCTAATATGTACTCTCGCACTTACCGAACTAGAAGGACCGTCCGTTATGTTTGGTCAAAATTATTTTGCTGGCAGACGGGCTTCCGGGTAAGGGGGAGGGGGGCGACGAAGATTGCTCCGCTCGTAGCGTCGCTATTCCGGGCGTGTGGAATAACATCGCATTTCCCCTCGACTCTCAAGCCTCTCCAAACACGATTGCCGATCATCGTAGACTCCGGCGGTGCCATATATCGCACAAAAAGCGATGTAAACGCCTGATTTCTCCACCGACTGTCCGCCATTTCCTCTAACGGTTTCTAACTGGGCGCCACTGTAGTACGCATGCGTACGCTACCTGGCCAATCAGAGCTATGTCCATGGTGTACAGTGCCCGGATGTCGACTTTTTTTAATATAAAAACCTGATTATCCATCGTGTGAATGGACTTTGCTGAAAAGTTTCATGCTTTCATGTTTAAAATATATATTAACATATATATGTATATATGTATGTATGTATGCATATATGTATACATACACACAGACACACATATATTTATAGAAAAGTTTTTATGTATCTATTAAACAATATAT
>NW_017803002.1:555146-589800 GCF_001625305.1 Branchiostoma belcheri
ATTCAGTGTAAGCTTTTTAACCAAGGAAACACTTTTGAGATTTTCTTGCTTGATGCAAGGGTCAGCTCCTATATATGTAGACAACCCTGTTTATTGTTATGCATTTTATTTCTTTGGATTCAGAAAGTGAGATGAACATTTACCCACATTTACCTACATATACCAAAATTTACCTGGTAAATATGTGTTATATGCGGGTAAATATTGAACATCATATTTACCAAGGATTTACACATTTAGGGTAAATTGGGTAAATCCCACTTTTCGTGCAGTGTCAGTGATGTCACTCAAGAAGACTGGTCTTAAGTCTTCAGGGATAGACTCGACAGCTACTTGAGACAGCCTTAGCCAGGGAGTAAGAACGTTCTTGTCAAGATTCTTCACAATGCTGGGATCATAATCTTTGCTTTCAATGATGACTATATCTTGTGATGGCACTAACGTGTTCTGTTCCGTTGGAAGATAAAGTATTGGTTGGGATGTTTGGGATTTGAAATCGTACCACTCTTCCGGTCCATCTTCGCCACACGATAACTCGACGATACGTCCAACTGCCGCACAAGCTGTCTTCCACGGTATGGTGTCTTCACCAAGGACGGTATCTGATCCATAGCGATGCACAAGTTCGTTCAGAACGTGAGCGTACTTTGCTAGTGTTACGTTTTCTGTGGCTCCTAGACATCTGAATAAAGCCTCGTATGGTGCTAACTTTCGAAAGAGACGAAAGAGATGCCTACCAAAGACTGATCTGTCTTCATTGCTCATTTCAAAGACAACCTTTACCCCGACACCAAACTGGTGACTCGAGCCCACTTCGACGATGACACATGGGATACGAGTTAGTTTCCTACTGATGAGCTGACAGTTGTCACATACTTTTCCGGGGAGCAATGCTGTGTTTTCAAAGCAATGAGATGGAGACTTTGAACAAGACTCTTGGAGGAAGTGATAGATTCTTGGCATGATACAGCGGACATTTCTATCAACATCTCCATCATCTACTTTAGAACAGATGTTGATGCAGTTGTCTATGACATCAGTAAGAGTAGGGCTGTTCTGCACGCCCAACACTGTCTTCAGATGATCAGTGGGAGGACTTGCCCACTCTGGAAGCGCCATGGATGTGGTCCAAACTAAGGATTCCTGATCAGATGTCACGGACCCGCGAAAACAGGTGGTTTTCTTGCCCGCACTTGGATAGATATCCGTCAGATATTTGGAAGCACGGTGACACGGCATGAAACGTGTCCGTGATACCTCTTCTAGCACATCTTGAGGGTAATGCTCTTGCTTAAACATGTATGTCACCAATGCCTCGGCTAGTTGTTCAAGGCTTGAGGTGTCCACGTACTGCCTTTCATGGAACTGCTCTTCAACAGTTTTCACACACTGTAAGTATCGGCTTGGGTGCATGTTGGTCTGTAATCCGACATCCACCAAGAAGTCTATCCAAGCCTCACCACAATACGGCTTTGGAGGAAAATGAATGAAGTCCACATGATCCTTGGCTATGACAAAAAGAGGCTCGAATGGGATGTAAAACTTATCAGCGGTCACCAGTTCACCATCAATGTTGGGAATGAATGCTGTGGAGCTTAGTCTTGTCAAGAGCTGATACCTGTCTGGGCTAGCATACGGCAGAGAAGGCAGTATCTGGTCTTTGATATACGTCATGTACAATATGCGCCCTTTAGATGTCCGCAGATGAGGGAAGGCAGGGAGTACGTACTGGGTATGCAGTGTTACTTGGCTAACTGTTTTCACTCCCAACACTCTGTACAGGGCAAGCAGGGACTCATAGCGCCTGAGGACGACGCATCCAGCGTAGTGTAACAGAGTATTAATTATAGATGGAGAATTTGGTACACTAGTCTCCAATACAAGTATCTCTCTGACACCATAGATACTTATTTGCGCTCCATCCAAGGTTTGGAACACAGGGAGGCTTGTAAGAGTATCTACCAACCGGTGACTCTGTCTGATGTCGCAAATGTCTCGCTGAAGATGTAAAAGGAGGTCATTACACTCCTGGTCGTTCAAAATTCCTTCCAGACGGCGTCCCTCGTTCATGAGGACCCCAAGCACAGTTATCCCGTCTTTGCTATTTACAGGTGATGCAAGACTGCTGTGCAGGATGTCTAACCCTTGGCGGCCTAAAAGATCGCCATTCACAAAAGGACATCCCAGTTTGTTCAAGATATCCAGAACTCTGCGAGAGACTCGGGGTTCTATCGAAAAGGTCGTCTTTGCGTTAGCAAGAGAGAAAAGTGACGGTCGATTGCTGGGAATAATCTGCCAATCCCGAACGGGGGAAAGACCTTTCAGGTCCCTTGTACATTCGAGTAAGAACCTCCAGAGAAGTTTTATCCACTCCATTGTTGGTTCTGTTCTTGCCTTATCTGGACGCCAAGGGTAATGTCCTTCTGTTTTAATCAAGCATTCCCGTGGGAAGACGTTTGAATAGCGATTTGCAAGCGACGCCATGTCTTGTATGTCAAAATGCTTAAGGACTGTGCACTTTGGGTCTAGATGAAGAAGAGAATACAGCATTTGAACAAGGGACTCGTGGGCAAATAGGCACGAGTATTTCTCAGAAACAAGCCAATGGTACCTTGAAACGAACACATGTTTTTCCTTGTTGAATTTGTAGAGATTCCTGTCTTGTGCAAGAAGCAACGGAACACCATGGAGACTGGAATCTAGGCTTTTGGTCCCAATGCGAACTGGATACAAACAGTAGTCCAGAACATCCTTCAGACAGACAGCGTTTTCATCAGTAAGACAGGTATCTTGCAAGTCGGGAAGGTATCTTGCCCGTAGCCATTCGATCACTGAAACTGGAGAAAACTGTTTGACAAGGCTTCCGGCATGCAGGAAGTCTGTGTAGACATCCCCCATGTATTTTGCTTCTACAACATTGCACCCAATGAACAAGAGAACCTTTTTGGCGGCATGGCTCAGTGTGTGATCTGGACTTTCCGTACTATTCACATCGCCTCTTTCATCTTCGAACAAGCAATCACCTGGCCTTTCAAAGTACACTCCAGACTGTTCCCCCTCCACAACCACGGGCAGAAGATTTTCATTTCTGTTTGCGATGATGCGGTACACTTCAGCAGCCAGAGTGTTGAACGAAACAGCTTCTGCCCCCTTGTTTACGAACGGGAACAGTGAGCAGTACTGCTTGAGGCTTGAGTCGGAATCCTATAGAAGACTGTGGTGACAATAACATATCTCTTGCAGCTACCAGTAAGTCAAAGTAAGCCGGTGCCAACAGCTGTGTCTTCAACAGCTCATTCCACTTCCCATGAAGACCGCTGCTTGCTAAGTTTCTCCTGGATGAATCTAGGGCGAAGTGGCCGTTGATATGAACTGGAAGGCATGTCGGTTGCATTGGCAGAGGGAGGTAGCAAAACGCTTTACCATAGAATTTCTTTCTGGATTGTCTACTTTCCTCAAGCAAAGCCGCAACAGCCACACGTGGCATAATGCATTTTAGTCGGGCGAATGACAGCTCATCTGCATGGAGGTCTGGCTGCTTGTCGAATCCCACTCTCTCAGAAATGAGCCACCTACTGACAGATCCCTGCCTGCCATTCGTCTCCTCAACGTCAACTTGGTACGTTTTCTGTATTGGTGTAATAGACAAAATGTCATGTGTGCTGACTGTCTTTCGATCATCCGCCAATTGCACGTTGACATGATATACGATAGTATCACGCTTCTTCCTTGCTGCCTCGGACAGTATCTTTCTTACAACGTTGTGTTCAATGTAGTATTCATGCGTTTGACTCATTTGGGCATTTCCTTCGATTCCTTCAATGGAGGCAAATGAAACTTTCTCGATATGATTGAGAAACAAGATGGCCTGGCTAGCCTCCTCCGAAAATGAAGTCATCATGGAATGGATGTCAGTCGGGTGAAGCATTACGTCTGTAATTTTGCTTGGTGGCATTTCCTCTGACCGTAAAGGGAAGCGGAAAAGTGTAGACCCTCTTAAAGGGGCTTGATCGTCCGGCACTAGGAACGTCTCCAGGACGTCGGGAAACTTGTCTTGCAAGGTTTCTACGGGAACCAGCCGCCCTGGTTTTGTCATCTTAGCTCCCGGGACATACCGAGTGTGTGGGTCAAATATACACATCCACTGGGAGTCTGTGATGAAGGAGGGGCAGTCTGTGATATGATACACGGCGTTGAAGCCGACACCGAACTTTCCTATGGCAGAACCCTTCTCTTGTTTATTACCCTTTCCAATTTTTTGAATAGCGTCGATGTCACTCTGACTGAATGTTTTGTTGTTATATACCAGCAGAGCTGGACCCTGTAGGTGCTTCCATTCTGTGCCGAAGACCTTTTTCCCTGAATGACGCCTTGTGTCGTAGATGAATTTGACCTCTGTTGCTCCTGCATCATCTGCATTCTGCAGAAGTTCTTTGAAGATGTCAACTCCTGCAGAATACGAGTCCAGAATGCCCTTGATTCTGTCGGTCAGCTCTTCACCCTGGCCAAAATCTTCTCCGATGTCACAGAAGTCTTCAGCCGTTTGATCCACCAGCTTAGACCTCACTGTCTTCACACCAAAGAAGTGGACAGCTCGTCTATACGGAATGTCATCGTGGACATAGAGAATTGATGGGTCTTCTTCTAGCCAATTGGCGTCGTTGTATGCAAGCTGAGAGACCAATCGGAGAGCTCCGTTCCGATCTGGCAAGAAGACTTTGTTTGATGTCAATTTGATGCCAGACAAACCCATTTTGACAAGCCGAGAATGCTCTCTTTCAAGATTCTCAGCCAAGGCCAGGGCATCCTCTAGGTCACATCCGCCAAGTTGGTGGCAACCATATTCGGATGCCATGTTCTCCAGTGCATCTACAAAGTCTGCGGCCTCAAAGAACTGCCTGACTCCACAAGACCGAAGGAAAGAACTATAAGGGCGGACTTCGTCGGACACAACGCTAAGCAGCCTCATAGGTCGTCCAGGATTTTCAAAGGCCAAGTATCTTGGTGTAACAAACCCTCTATTCATGTAGATAAAGGGGGTTCCACTGTTAATGAGAGTGGTTTGCACAACATCATCACTGAAATAACATTTCTGTTTGGATGCTCTTGTACAAGCGGTTCTTTGAAGAAGGGAATAGATTGCATGGCAGAAGTTGGAAAGACTTTCTCCACGATCTCTAGGTGGTTTCTTTGCAACAATCAGCAGATGCGTCACTGCCAACCTTGCAAGATTCGTCATATTTGTCTTGTCTTCTTCCAGAGCAGGCGTAGCCTCCACGAAGTTGTACAGGAAAGTCATTTTGTTAAGCGCTTGATGAGGGTCTGTTTCGAGATACAACTTCTCAAAAGATTTTGCACGTTCCAACAACAGTTTCCACGGGAGGAAGTTCACCATCATACCAAGTTGTATGAGAGAATCGATTCTCCTTCATTTATTCAGCTCTTCGCCGTGCGGAAACCTTTGGTCTTCTTTTTCGAAAAGCATAGCAACCTTGCTTGCAGGGTGGACTAATTCACCTGGGCAGCGCAGTAAGGTACCTTGTGGAGAGCTTGGTATACAAGGGAGGTGTCTTAACGAGGAGTACGAGGTTTCCGTGGAACGTTCATTGAATACTTCATCGAGTAGATAAAGAACGAATCTGTCGAGGATCGATCTGTGATTTGACAGATACCCATGCTGCACAGCAGGATAGAAGACGTTATTGTACAACGTCTCCAAGCTGTGCGCTCTTCTCTCGACAATTTTCCCAGGGTCATTGCAAATTAGAAATCCTTGAAATACCCACGGCGGCAGATCAACAACTACATACTGCTCATATGTCCAAATGTGAAGTATCTTCAGGGCTTCATTGCCAACTGAACTCTCTCTGACAGATGGGTGCAGGAAGATGGCCTCTTCCATGGAAATCCAGTTTTGGTCCAAGGAGAATAGGACCTTCGATTGTGACCTCAAGACCTTCTCATAGAAGCAGGGAACAAGGTTATCTCGAAACAAAGGATCAATCCTTTCTGATACGTTTGGCCATATGCAAAAAGGATCACTGATACGGGATTCATAATTCCCTTCGAGTAACGCAAGATGTTGAAGAAGGGTTAGATACGCAGTGGGGATAGCGTCTTGTAGCAGGCATTCATTCCACTCCACTTCCATGGCTGGTTTCATTGTCGATCCAGATCTTTTACAGATTCCTTGTCGATTAGATAGTATGGAAAAGGGGGCATTCACGTGTATGGCCAGACCTGTGTCTTCAGGAAGAGGGAGAATACAGAATGCTTTTCCAACAATGCATTTTGGAAGATACGTTTCTGTATAGAGGGATGCTGCGACACTCGCGCAAGGTAACAGCCCATTCTCTCTGCCCTGATGAGTTTTAGCCATCCTGAGGGACTCAGCCGATCCAATGCAGGAAGAGATTAGCCACCTCGTTGGTACACATGTCCCTGCTCCTATCTCTATTCTTCTGTCGATGACTTTCACGAAGATGTCCTTTAGCATTGATGGAATTTCTGTTGGACGTTTCTTCTGTTGGCTTTTCATGTACGATGATGCTATTTGAAGGAGGCCAGGTTCTTGGCCTTCGATTCCACCTGGTAGGGGCTTCTCTATAAGACTGACTGTGCTCTTAACCTCCATCAACTCTTTGTATTTCCCCTTTGCATCTATTTCCACCACTGTCACAGAGCGAACATGCTGGGTGAAAAGTAAGAGAGTGTCGAGATTCAGGGCAAACGTGGTCAAAAGCTGAACCAATCGGTCCTGGTTGTACACTGTGCTGCTGATTTCACTACTTTGTCCCTCTTGCTCAGTACGGAAAGGAAATCGGAACAGTGTGGCTGGATACGTTTCAGAGGTGAAGATGTCACAATCAAATATGCCATCGAATGGCGCTAACTGATCACTGTAGACCCTTCGTATTTCATCTCGGTTCCATTCAATCCGGATCCCTGGTTCACTGTGATTCACCAGTGGTGACAGATGTGTTGTGTGCGGATCGAAGCAGACGAAGTAGTGCCTACTGATAAAACTTGGCACGTCTGTGATGTGGTAGACAGAGTTGAATCCCAGGCCGAACCTCCCGATTTTGTTGGTGTCTCTTTTCTTCGTCGCCCCGGAAATCTCAGTGATGTTTTCTATGTCTTCGTCTGTGAATACCTTGTTGTTGTAAGCCCAGAGTGCAGGGCCTTGGCAAACAGCCATACCGGGAGCAAGCAATGATTCTCTTGCTTGAAGGTTTTGTCTCCAGTCCACGGCAAACTTCACTTCAGTTGCACCTGCATCGTCAGCATTCTGGATGAGCTCATAAAAGATTCCAGGACCTTCTTTGTACTCATCTATGATTGTCTTAAGTCGTCTTGTGATTGGTTCCTTCTGCCCGAAGAGTTTCATGCCTGGTCCGAGAAGTGTAGGTTGAACAATTCTGTGTGTCAGAGATGGGATTCCAAGCAGGTTCGCCATGTTGGGAGAAATGCTTTGGTGTAACATTCGAAATGATCCACCCAGTCGATGGTCAAGCCCTCTCTCCCTCAGCCAGTCGCTATCACAGTACATGCAGTCCTGAGGAGGCACAAGTCTAGTCCCGCCATCGGCGTCATGCGTTGGGACTAACAGACCCTCTGCAGTACATGCTTGAGAGCAGTTTTTCGTCAGAAAGTTGATGATCTTTATGCAAAGGTCTAGTTCTAACTCTGATATGGACCTTCCCCTGTCTTCCTGGATGTCGTGCAACACCCCTACGAGATGTTCATCACCTAATGTACTGGAAACGCCCATCTTAAGGAAGAACCTTACCAGCCCTTCGTTCGAGATGAGTTGGTGAGGGAGAACAAAAAGATAAGGGCTGAGGTTGAAACTAATATCAGAATAAATAGCAGCCCTCTCGGGTGACGTGAAGGCACTCCCTTGCCAAACCCAATTTGTCAGGCCGACACGAGACAATTCGCTTTCAAGCTGTTGACGAGTTACTTGTCTATTGGCAAAGAAATGATAAATCTGAATGATCATGTCGGAAAGAGCCCCTCTCGGTGACGTGCTAGCAAGGTATGTGTCGATGACTGACTTCAAATGCAGAACAACCGACTGAATTGGTGGTGGTTTGGGCCATTTGAATGTGGACTTAAACTCTTCAGAAGGATCCCCATCTAAGATAGGCATCGTTGATCCCACGATGCCTGTCATTGTCTTATCAGCTACATTCTCCGGTCTTGCCGTTACTATGTTCTCCCCAAACCACTCTAATTCAGCAGAGTAGCCATCTGGTCTCTGTCGTCTGCAGGGCATCCACTCATAGTCTGCAAGTAAGTGTTGATCGCTTACAGTGAAACACGATGGGCTCCAATTTATATATTCGAACGCCATTTTGGCCTTTCTGATAGCAATCGACGGTTGCATCTTTGACGCCAGGCCTGCACTTGTCACTATGTCAGCGGTCGTTAGTGTAGTCTTCAGCCCTAACACCTTTAGCCTTGACAAATATGGCTCTACACAATATACCCCTGTTGGGAAGACATTCTCACTTGCAAAAAGGTCCTGGAAGTCATGATTTGTAGGGTCGAATAGTTCCGACGGCTTGGCAACTTCACCATTTTGCCGCGTAACGAAGGCAATGTTCTTGATACTATTTACAATCCTGTCACCGCTTTGGCTCTGAAGAGAGCTCAGTCTGTCAAGACCCCACGTCATTATATTCTGCACTTTTGAAAAAGGTAACGCTGGTACAAGGGGCAAAACGTCTGCGATCAAAAATTCTGACAGAGACAGTTGCTGAAGCTTTAGAAGTCTGTATATGCTCACAGAACTGCTATCACGTGAAGAGAGCAACCGACGTTTCAAGGAGACATCCTCAGGAAAGTCGTCGTTTGGCATGATCAAGGAAGTGTGTCTGGCTGAGGTAAACATAGTCGAAGCCCATGAGGCTGTACTATTCTGGCATTCCAGTATGAGAAGGTTACTCAAAACAAATGTTTGTTGTTCCGTCAAGTGGCTGCCTCCCATCGTGGCCAGGAAACCTCTCAGAAAGACTCTGTCTTCTCTGTTCAGTATGGATTCAACCGATCGTTCTAGCCCATTAAGAACGGACAATACCCCCATCGGTGTCGGTTGTACAATGTAGTATGGCACTAGTTTGTGTGAAATGAACGGAGGTAGTGGGGAGTGGACGAGGTTTACGCCAACTTTTTCCATGATGTCACAAATGCTGAGTTGTTGAGGAGATACTACGTGCCTAAACATTGCTCCAAATTCGTGAAGAGGCAAGAGGGTGATTTGCTTGCTCTGAAGATCGTTCGCTGGAAGAAGAGGCAAACCTTCAAACTGCTCAAGTGAATCAGGAAACTCTTGAGTTATCCATGTCCACGTTGTTGAGAGCCATGTCAGTGGTGGTTCTGTGCCTACCCCTGGCTGCCATAGAATCTGCCGCCAAGACCCTTGACACCAATGCTGTGGTAAGGCGTTGGGAAGAAGCCTCACAACATCGCTGGGAGTCAACTCTCGAACTTGTGTAACCCCTGTCCGTGCCAAAGCCATTAGGTGCTGAGACAACGTACGGTTGACATCATCATCAACAAGCAGTCGGGTGAGACCGGGAAGAAGACTAGCTCGGTGTCTTTTAGACGAAAGATAAACAACTGATGACATGTCTGGAACTGTAAAGCATGTGAACTCTTTTGACTTCAGAGGTAGAAGTTGTTGGCCTACCATGTCTTCGTAGAACCCATCAGACAAAGTGTACTCCAAGAGCTGAAGTTTCCTGTTTCGGGTAACATTTGATGGTAATTCAGGAATACCTTTCAGTGCTTCTCTTACCAAAGCTGGAGACACGGAATTTGGCTTGTGACCAGCTATTGCTACCACAGATCTTACATGTATTGGAAGCGTTGCAACATTGACCCCTGCAGCAAGCAGTGTTTCATCCACTGCCTCTTTGATTCCTTCGTCATTAATGTCATTATCGCAAATCTCATAGAGAGATACCCACTGCCCCCCTGAAGCCTTTGTATGGAATATGGATAGCCCGTGGACATTCATAGAAAATTGGGTAAGAAGCCCTTTCCATCTTGTCGTTACGTCTTGGAACGTATACGGCCATGAATCGTATATCAGGGACGGCAAGGTACGAGATGCGTCGATATAAACTGTGGCTTCCTCTAGTAGCTCTGCATACGCTGTAGGAATGAGACGGGTGAGCAGCAACGTGTTCCACTCTGTCGTATCGTCTCGTTGGTCAGACGATGTCCACGTCACAGACCTGCGGTTGTCGCTGAGGCCGAAGTACCCGTGGACGTGTACGGGCAGCCCGGTGGAGTTTTCTGGATCAGAAGGTAGAGGGAGGAAGCAGAAGACTCGCCCCTGTGGAGGCTTGTGTAAACTCATGGCCACCCCTACCCACGGTATGACACCTAACCGGGTACACAACTGTTGTTCTGCCGAATTATAAAGGGTATGCACTATGTTTGTTACCAGCCACTGAGTTGTCACCTCTTCCCCTTGTGCAATTTTAGTTCTTATCGTCACTGGTTCACAGCTCGTGATAGCCGTACGCCCTACAGAAACGTCGTCAAGAAATTTGACCCACTGTGGCTTGTCGCCGTGTACTTTAGTAATCGTAGTGGGAACAACTGTTTCCCTATGTGAGCCACCTCGCTCGTCAAAGGTAAGTTTCTCTATGTTCTTGAGAAATAGGAGAAGACAATCGCTGTCTTCTAGAAGTTCTCTGAAACGCTCGCGTATTCTTGCCGGCGTGTAGATGGTGTCTGACAGATCCGATGGAGCAATGCGCAAGGGGAAACGAAAAAGCGTCATTGGGTAATATCTTTCATCTCCAAGCGTGTTTAAGAAGGGAAGAAATTCCGCATACCTTCTGCACGCGTTTATCTCGAAACGACGCCCACCTTCACGAAAGGCTCTGCTTAGTGGATCCAGGATGAGAATGTAGTGTCCGCTCATCACACTTGGAACATCTAAGGGAGAAATGTAGAAGAAAACAATTTGTATTACTTTCGAATGCCTGATTGCACGACTTAAGACGTCATGGTACGAGGACACCAGGCAAAATGAACCAGAGATCAGAAGATTTGGGCCATCCGAATTGGCTCGTACTTTGTACATGTAATAGGTATTTAGAACTATAAAGTACCGTTTATTTAAAACCCTCTAGCTGCTTTTCGTTATGGAGTTTGGGACCATTCCATTTTCGGAAACCCTGAAAATCAAGCAATTAATGGCGTAAAATTACTGAAATTGCGATGTAGTAGACATTCGTCGGTCTAAAGCGACGGTCACAACCCGCCGTGCGTGCTTTTTGTCCGTACGTTTTTTTCGGAGGCTACGTCTGCTACGTTTTTTCTGAAAACGTAGGGTGACCGGCCGAGGGAGTACGTCACTCGCACGGTTGCGCAAGGTGTACGTACGTGGTCTGCACGACACGCCTGGCCGTCAGCGGTTGCGTGCATCGTACGTTGCGCAAGTGGTAAGTGAGTTGTACGTGCTTACAACGTACGATCTCTGTGCGATTGCCACGTTGCCGCGTACAGGCCGTACCTACAGGTGCGGCGTACGCACGGTTTCCTTACTCACTCGCACGTTGTAAGTGCGTGCACCTCCTGTTAACTTCATCATCACTAGCCGCCCTGGTGTCTTCCGCGTCTCGTTTCTTTGGGTCTTGCCTGGTAGTCTTCTTCTGAGCCTTCCTGGGCATCTTGGAGACGAGTTGGCAGTCGCCCGTCAAGTCGTCTTCATATACTGTAGAAATCAGGTGCGTTGCACGTGCGTTGCACGTTCGAAGCACCTGGTATGGTGCACGTGTGTTCTGCGTGGTCATTGAGCAGGTCAACTGGGAAGTGAGGAGTAAGCACGGATGACGCAAGCACCGTGCGTGGCACGCACGTGCTTCGTGCGCTGTCCGTACAGCAATTGCACGTGAGGATAGTGAAGTTAGACTCACGGAGTCCGTACGTTGCACGCTCATAGGCTGTACGGGGCACGCGCGTCGCACGTACTCGCACGCACGGGTGGTAAATCCGCAGACCGCACGTAGAAAAAGTTTTACATGCACTTAAAGTTCTACGGCGTGTCTGCGTGCTCCCAAATCCGTAGGATTCCGTACGGAGGTGGTACTCACCACGCACGGATGCCCTACGTTTGCCCACGTTTTTGCATGTAGACAGCACGCAGAAGCACGTACGGCGGGTTGTAACCGTCGCTTTACAAGACCATGAAATTGCGATGGCTACCTTGATATTTATGATAAATATATGAAAATGACATTCATATATTCAAATACCATATTGTTTATCGAGTTCCTCAGACCAAAAGTTGGAGAAAATTTTTTTTTTCAATCTGAAAATTAAGAGGGGGTACCAGGGGGTTATCAGAACCAGTGATAGCAGAATTTCTATTTCTCTGAATGCATTCATTATTAATTAAGGGACGTTATGTCACACAATCATGATCAGTGATATTGATGAATGGCCCGTTTCACCTTTGCTTGAGAGATCAACGTCTACTGCATCAACAATAAGCGACGTATAATTGGGACACATATAACGCTAAAGGGGTCTTGGAAGGGTTTTGACATGTGGACAATGACATAAATCCAGCAAATGGCGTTTCTCTGCCGTGTATAAGCTATGGCTGTTTTGGTGTAGTATGTATTTAGAAGTAAACCATGCATAAGTCAACCAATTTTACGAGATATTAGACATGTTCCTTTGGGCTCTGTACATGGAGGTTATAAGGATAGATGAAATGGATTTAAGCTAGTTTTACACATTTACACGAACACACATAGAAGACAACAATAAGTAATTCCCTTATAGAATCATCGTATGCAATCACTGTGTGGTACAAATTGAAAAGGTTCTGCGTGGGGGTTATCAGGGCTCCACATGTGATACCATATTAAACACGCAAGCCGCATATAGATGCGTACGTAGCTACACTTACTTCATATGAGCAATCTTAAACAAGACCGTAACAAAGGTAAAGAATATGAGACAATTTTAGCTACTAGTATTAAGAAATAAAAGGCACACAATGTACATTCATCAGGAGGTCAGACGAGGAAGGCCAAATGTAGCAAATCCACTCATATCCAAGGGGCCTTTCTCCCACCATAACCATCTATGTTTGTGAAAAATCTACTGGATAAAAGAGAATCTACCTAGATTACACAATTTTTTTTTAATGTTTGATATCTTAATAAAGAATTGAATTTATTCGCATATAATCAGAGAGAAGAACAATAAAATGAACATATTACAGTAAGATAGGATATGCAGGGGAAAGATAAGAAGCAATAATGCCCCCGTCACATTGTCGACGAGCTTCGGCCGTATTTGTCAATCGCCGAAAGATCGGCCGATTTTGAGATCGACCGACGATCGCGCGTATTTTTGGCTTGAAAATCGTCGCTGTCACATTGTGCGAGGCTCGGGCAATCGCTTGGCAATACATCTATGATAATGAAGTCCCTATGACAGGGCACGCAGAAGAAGCAATGCCAGTGTATCCACCACTGGCATTGCTGGTATCTATCCCAAAAATGAATAGTTTGACCAATTTTTATGTTTGACCTGTCGTTATATTTTTTAAGCAAAGTAATGGAGCGGACTGGCATAATAGAATAGAAATACAAACAGGAATTCTGTGATGAATTCAACTAAAATACTACCACAAGAGCCACAAATTTACACTACCGTCTGGTTAACACAACGACAACCTTTTCAACCAGACAAGAGTCGGCCGAAGCTCACTCGACACACGGGCGTACGTCGCCCGAGTTACGGTCGACGATCTATCGATGCTCGCACGATCTCTAGACCATTCAACCATAACGTACAACAAGACATGATGATTATCATTATATCAAAATCTTTTTATACACGCGTACCTGAACAAAGCTAATAAGATATATTGTTCTAAAACTTTGCCTGAATACTTCTGTCTAAAATAGTATGAATCTTCCGGTAAACAAGCCATTCAATGTCAACAAAGTAGACAGAGGTAAAAAGACCCATGCAATATAAACTTCAACTAGTAAGTAATATCTATCACATGACGTTCTTGTGGGCACCCTAAGAAAAAAGTCAACCTCATTCCAGGATGAACAAGTGTAAACGTCAATTTATTATACAATCATCTGAAATAAGGCCACACACTTCCTAAAGGGACAAGAGTAAAGAATTTCATGATTGTGCGTTCAATCAGTTGAGGTCAAAATCTAGGCATTTGGCCTAACATAGTTAAAACCTCGTTATCTTTTTAAAGTGGATTTGTTTATTAACGAATGTTGATTTAACAAAAGGACAAAAGGACGATTTTGTCTATTTTTGGCGACGCCTCAGGGGGGAGCCTAATGGTACAGTATTGTGTGCAGTTTGCAAGAATTCTAGGAATGGTACAGGCATTTTTTTCCACAGGAATGGAATGTCTACAGGCATGTCTGGGATTTTGCTGACACACATCTATGCCCACATTCCTATGTAGTGAATTTCCAAGAAACCCTTGGGACATTGTGGAAATTGTACAGATTCACAACTGAGCAGACACATGCTGATTTACATCCCTGTCCACTCCCATGCAACATTATCTAGCTCATATAGCTATAGCTCCCATGATGTTAATGATGTAAGCAGTAAGTGAGTTTTCTGAATATGTGTAGAACATCTTCCCCTACGTATCATCGACAGTCTTCAACTCTGCTGCATTTGAACAGGTACTATATCTTTCTCTCTATAATAATTGAGAAGTTTATTGCAAATTCATGCCCGGAGGTTAATTGCCAGTTACAAATATAAAAGAACATTGAAGAACAGTATATAAAATAACTAAAATCCACATAATGAAAGGTAGTTGTCTAAAATTATAGCTACGTCTAAGTCTAAAACTATGTCTGAAGGGTTTGACTTCTCTTTTATAACTGTAGAAGACACGTGTAACGTTATATCTGTAAGTCTCCTTCTCAGCATTCCCCCAACATGTTCAGGGTCACAATGTGAGTTATCAGAATGCCACAAAGAGGAGTATCCATTATGATCTAATACCGGTATGTCTTTAACACGTTGCAATAAAGTTTGTCTACGGGTATTTGTAGGGAGTGTGAGGTTGTGTCCATTTGGACCAAGCATAACCAGAATTTAACTACTAGTATATCTATATACAAATATCTGTATCTAAAGGAAGTCTACCTAATTCTGCTCTACAGGCGACATTGCTTACTATTTCTAAATACACCAAGAACATTTTTACAGAATTGGTTGTGTACATTTTCGATAGGTGAGGTCTCATATGTAGTTTAATATAATATTTCTTGTGGACATCAGATATTGACGTTCAACTTGATAGGTTGTTAACGTTGGGTAAGCATAACCAAATCCTTCGACTAGATCAATTTTGTTATAGGACAATTATTCCCCGGGTAATCATTCTCAATGGCAGATTATTTCCTGTACATTTAATAGTCCTTTATAACAGACAAGTTTACATTGAAAAATTAAAATCACACAAATCTATCACAGTTCCAACAACAGAGGAAGATTTTTACTTTTTACGATCGACACAGGTGTCCTATAGGGCTCTTTTTATTCATAAATACATTGGATGTTGTATTACCTTCTAAGGATTGCCAGGCCGTAAGAAGCACGTGGAAGGTCCCCATTTGGACAACCACACAGAAATGAAAACTAGCCCTTGTAGTGGTGAAACAGACCGCCGTGTTTCCCTGATGGGATCGGAAAACACCTCTAAGCTGACCCGCTGAGACTGGTTACCAGGCTTATAATCTCTGAACTCAGGCCGCAAATCTGTACCTCCCTGTGATGACTGCCTCAAACCAAGCCAAAGTGATCTCTCTTTCCAGCCGACAATCAGTCTGCTTTCCTCACATACCTACAATCATACCCACATTCCTTTCCCACATGCCTTTCAAGTGTATGTCCTACATTCTGACATTCTGGTCCACATTCCAGGATTCTCCACATGCCTTTCAAATGTCCTACATTCTGACATTCTGGTCCACATTCCAGGATTCCCCACATGCCTTTCAAGTGTATGTCCTACATTCTGGACCACTTTCCTACGAAGTGAAATTCCAGGAAACCCTTGCGACATTGTGGAAATTGAACAGATTCACAACTGAGCAGACACATGCTGATTCACATTCCTGTTCATGCCCCGGCCCCGGAGGCTAATTGCCAGTTACAAACATAAAAGAAGAGCAGTATATAAAATAACTAAAATCTACAAATGAAAGGTATTTGTCTAAAATTATAGCTATGTCTAAAACTATGTCTGAAGGGTTTGACTTCTCTCTTGTAAAGACTTGTAAACTGAAGAAGACATGTGTATATCTGTAAGTCAGAGTCCTTCTCAGCATTTCCCCCAACATGTTCAGGGTCACAATGTTGATTCGGAATGCCACAAAGAGGAGTATCCATTGTGATCTAATACCGGTATGTCTTTAAGTTTAACACGTTGCAGTAAAGTTAGTCTACGGGTATTTGTTGGAAGGCTTTGCTGTAAGAGGAGAGCATCCATTTGAAGGGAGTGTGAGGTTGTGCCCATTTGGACCAAGCATCTACCTAATTCTGCTCTACAGGCGACATTGCTACTTTTTCTAAATAGATAAAATAAGAATTCTAGGAATTGTACAGGCATTTTTGTCCACAGGCAAGCGGAATGTCCACAGGCATGCGGAATGTCCACAGGCATTTCTCTGACCCACATCTATGCCCGCATTCCTGGAACCCTGAAGACCTGCCTGCCCCAGATGGTCATACTTTCTGTGACCCCGGGGCTCGTTCACTATGCACTCAGGGGAGGAGTGTACTGTATCTGTCTAGAAAAAAATCATGAAATGATGGCAGGGCCATGCAAACAATAACCCTAACAGCAACCACCGTCGCCATGGCAATGTATGTTTTCATTGCCAGTCTTGTTATCCTTTCTCGTAAACATAACTTTAACAATCAATGGGACGTTCGTCCTGCAAACTTTACACAGTATACTGTCAATGCAATCTCAAATAAATGTCACAGGTGCTGAATAAATAATAACTTCACAGGAGCTCGGCCGATGCTCGTAGAACCTTCGTCCGACACTGGCACGAAGCTCGCTCGAAGCACACACGATTTTAAAAACTTTGCGCAAGTCGGGCGAGGTACGGAAGAGGGTCGCCCGAATATTTCGCGAAGCTCGCGCGAAGGTCGACCGTATTCAGCGACCGTCGCCCGATTTTCAAAGACAAAATACGGCCGAGACTCGTGGGATGTACGTCCGAATATCGGTCGACTCTCGGCCGCACAGGGCCGAGCTACGGGGGAGCTACGCGCGAGCTGGAAACGAGCTCTGCGACGTCAAAAATCGCCGGCGACTAGTCGCTGATGTTAAGAACACGTTTCGCGTGTCAGCGAGCTTCGGCCGACTCCAAAAAATCGTCGGCGATCCCAGAAACTCGCGCGATGCTCGACGGAACATCGGGCGTACTACGGCCGTAAATATCATTTAGAGCTCGCCGACTAGTCGGCCGATCGATTTACGCGCAATGTGACGGCCCCATAATGGCTTGTCCGTGATCTTCGAATTCCCCCGACTAAATTAATTGACAACTGTAATAATGGTAAAAAATCAAATGTAATAATAAACAATAGGTAATAATTTGGAAATTACGAATTCATCATAAAGTGTACATGTGGCAAGTTTGAACCAAATAGAATTCTCACTCCCATCATTCAGGGTCGCGTTAGAAAACAATGTACTAAATAGATATACTTATCACTAGCCATCTAAGTTTAAATTTCTTCAGACAGATTCATTCTTTAATTACTGGATACATTTAAATTGTTTGATTTTCAAGGGTCCCAGAGTTTCGCGACGAAAAAAATGCTGGAGGGTTTGTAGTTCTGATTTGGCCAACCCCCATCTTCCGACCTCAGCCTGGTTTTGTCGCGTGCGGTGACTCTAAAAGTTTTCAGCGATTCTAATATTGGCTTTAATCAACACCAAGCCCTACCCAGTGTAACACACTTCTGAAAACGGGCACCTTAGTTGCAACTAGAATTTCATGATCCCATAGCCTCACCAAAATGATGTTAACCTTTACGATTGAAGAATTATAAATGTTTCATTGTCTCATTGATTATGCAAATAGGATCACCATGTATAAGTATGGACAAGTATGTGCCTGAGGGACCATACTATTGGAAAGAAATAGCAATGTTTAGAACGTAAAAAATGCACTACCTGTGATGTGGTACACTGAATTAAACCCAACTCCAAACCGCCCAATCCGCAAGGGGTCCTTCCGTTTCGCTCCCTGTTCGGTGGCTCTGATACCCTGCCAGTCCTGCTCCGTGAACACGCCGTTGTTGAAGGCGTACAGGGCTGGTCCCTGGTACTGCTGTAGCTCTTGAAATTTGGACGGGAACCCCAACGCGTTGTAGTCGGTGTGGTCCAGGAAAAATGACACCTCTGTTGCGTCTGCGTCGTCTGCATTTTGGATCAGTTCCTGCATAACCGTGTTAGAGATACAACCATAAGAACGTGACAGTCTACATTTTTACAACAGATATCTTTTGATCATAGAGATATTGACATAAGTGACAAATATCCACATGGTTACCGCACGCATTGATTTCTCTGACCCCAAGAGAAAAAGCCATTTAAACACAAACACATTTAAATTAAAAGACTGGTGAAACCTGCTTTAGTTAGCATCCTCAAGCGGACAACAAACAAATGTCTGCAAGTGAACTATGCAGGTTTAACGTTTACATAGAATATACAAATTATGTCCTCATTTGCATAACAAGTATCTTGTATTGTTCCGCCTGCCATAGAAAACAGTATATATTTAGTGTACATTATTTCATACATGCATGTAACAAAGTCCTAATATGTGCATCCCTGGTATTATAGAATTTTCTC
This sequence comes from Branchiostoma belcheri, assembly GCF_001625305.1. NCBI lineage: Eukaryota > Metazoa > Chordata > Leptocardii > Amphioxiformes > Branchiostomatidae > Branchiostoma > Branchiostoma belcheri. The sequence goes on from NW_017803002.1 coordinate 574,066, forward strand.
TCTGAATATTCAAATTTATTTTCCATTTTTTTAATAATTTGCACCCGATTGTGTGTAATCTACATGCAAAAATTACCCTGTAGTCCCAGAACAAGCTACAAAAGGGGCCGAATCGACATCACTTGTTCCTAGCATGCCACCAAACAAGACACTAGCTTGTCCAGGAAAAAATATACACATCTATGCTGCATTACCAAGACCAATCAATCAAGCCGCAGGCATCAGAGTAGATGCATGGCGGCTGTAGCCATGTTCATCCAGGATGTTCTGATCTTCTCCAAGGACAGAAGCCTCAAATTCTATCTTGAACTTTGCTTTTCAAAGCCCTACATACATACCGAATATCATCGCAACCCATAAAGACCTTCTTAAGTTACGCTGACCACAAAAATGCAGATACATAAATTTAACTGACACACAAATACACACAACATAACCACAAAACAAATACGATACCTACATTTTCCCTGAAGAAGCGAGAGTTGATGGCTTTCTCTTCTTAAATTGCATTAGATACAGTATTTATTAGATATGTTTTTATTGTTCTAATGTTGTGAAAAAAGAAGTATGTAAAAAATATGTATTAAAAGATCGTGTACTTCACCTTTAGGATTTGTCCGCTGTCTGGATATTTCTGAAGGATGTTTTCTTTCAGGTGCTGAGCGAAGGGTGGCAGAAACTGGCCGAATGCCTCACCTGCATGTATAAATGGTATGTTTATTGACATACTGAGATGCAGTAGAATCATATGAAGTTAACATTTACGACTAACGTATTTTAAAGGTTTCTCGAGTACACAAGATTACACAAGTATAAGGTCCTCATTTGCTTGCACCAGTCTTCTCTTTCCAAACAAGAATTCGGAGATCTCATACCTCCATGAGTCCTCACTAATTATGCAAATGACATCTACATTGACATAATATATGTGATATCTGAGAAACACACATACCTTTGCGTAACTTGCACATGTCACAAGGTAAAATTCCCATCATTCACCAATAAGGAATCACATCATTTTAACATAGCTTTTGCAAATAAGGTCATCATTTGCATAATTGGTATCTGTTTATGTTCCACCTGCAATAGACTATATGTAAAAATGATACAATAAAACGCTATAATTATAGAATTTCCTCCTTATTAGGTCTTTATTTGCATAATTTGCATAATTTCACTTGGTAGTCCCTTGCAGTTCCAGAACAAGCTGCTAGTGGACCGAACTTTCACCACTTATTCCTGACAGAAAAGCTATCTGTCACTAAAAAGTCAAGACCATAGCATGTTCATGACAAAAGATACAAAAAACGGAAGTTCTTTTGCAGTACCAAGGTCAGCCAGCAGGAGGCCCATATTTATGGTTTCACCACTATGTGGTGAAGACATATTGTTTTTATATATTAGGCAAAACCAATAGGCAAATGTCCCTAGGCGTTGGGGTTTTTTTTCATTTTCTTTTACAGGCTTTTAGAATGGTTTCATAATGGACTTTTTGGCTGTGTTAATGGTAATGTGCTTTAGCTGTGTGTGTTGCCAATATTGGAGTGTTACCATATTTGGGCATAGGGCCCTTGCCCAAATATTGGAAGCAGGTGCACCCTGTCTGGAGATCTGGTCGCTGATTGGCTGTTCCCTTAATTACTTTACTGCTAAATGAACACCTGTGTAGGCTTCCACATACTTATAATAGGAATAGTTTCTTTTTTACTAGTATTAGCCAGGAAAAGAAGTCTTTTGGGTTAAATCGGTAATAAAATGTCATATAACCCACATTTTTAATATTAGCTTGCTATTTTTTTAAACACAATTTTGAAATGTTTAAAACAAATAAGCTGCTTCCCTCTATTCGTCTTGCTGATTGGCTGTTGAGATCTAATTGGGTTAACTGTATTCACAGCTGCACATAGCCATATACCATATTGACAGTATTAAACTGCATTCTAGTGTTTTTGGGTAGGTATGTAAAACTTTCCTTCTCAAGCATTGGAATGCGGGACATAAACGCTTTTTATCCTGAAAATCAACACTTAGCATAATACAAATAAAAATCCTAACCAATAATGTAAGGGATAGCTATTTAACTGTTGCATTCTTAGTTCTATGTCACTTCATACTATATTTATATCAAAATAAAGCATTGTTTTTCCCTGTATTTCTCCTTCTTTTCCTACCATGTCGTGTAACGTGGTGAAACCATAATGCATTTGTTCCAAAGCAAATGTTGGCCTTTCTAGTTTCTCATGTTTCTTTTTCTCCTCCTTGTTCTCTTGCCATTTCTTTAAATTGATTCAACTCCTTTATTTTTGGGCCAAATAACATGGCATTTGTCATGAAGTAGAGAGGGCGAATACCCCCAGGCGTTTTTATTTTATTGTTGTGATTCAGACTTTTAGATTGGTTTTATTTCAGCTTTTTGGTTGTGTTATAAAATGTACTATAGCAGTGTGTTACCATATTTGGGCATGAGTCATCAGAATGACATGTAGAGCAAGCAACCAATAGGCATGCAGCTCTCTCCTAGATCTATTCTTCTTGCTGATTGGCTTTTCGGATTTGATTGGATTAACTCAATTAACACCTGTACAAAAGCCATGCCAAATTGGCAGTATTTTAATACTAGTTAAAACTTTATTCAAGTGTTTTGGTAGGAATGTCAAGCTTTCCTTCTCCAGCATTGAAATGTGGCTTCTTTTTATCTTGAAAATCAACAGTTTGCATGATGCAATCAAAAATCATAACCAATACTGTAGGGAATAGCTATCCAACTGTTGTCACTTCAAACTATAGTTATATAAATATAAAGAATTGTTTTCTCTTGCATTTCTCCTTCTTTCCCCGCCATGTCGAATTTGCTCCAAAGCAAATGTCGGCCTTTCTAGTTCACCTTAATCTTTGCCTTCCTAAGACCTACCAACATACCAAATATCATCACAATTCATAAAGGCGTTCTCACATTATGCTGACCACAAAGTTGCGGAAACACAAACACACAGAAAGACACACAGAAAGACACGCCAAAAACAATACCTCCATTTTTCATGGCGTGTTAGATGCCATTTCGCAGCAAGAAGGCGATTATAACATTAGCTATGCAAATAAGATTTTGTTGTGCATAAATTATGTGCAGTTATGTTCACCTTACATGTCAGATTATAATCTCCTCCTTGAGGGGTATTTTTTTTATAGCGTCCGTGTGTATATATAGAGATTTTCATTACTTTTATTTTGAACTTAGATCTGGATCTATTGAAAACATAAATAGGTTTTGAACCCCGGGTGGCTTTTCCAGTGGCTTTATTTTTGAGATTATTTTCTTTCCTGGCCAAAATTTGCTCAGAAAGGCCCAGTTTTCTAGTAAGAAAGATAGAAGAATTAATATTTTTAAGATATGGCCAAAAAGTGTTACCTTTTGCATGGTTTGACCTATCATTGACCTCTAAATAGTTGTTCTCTGTGTAGACTGTCCCACTTTGCCAGGGGGTGAAATCCTGGTATCATTTAGATATTTTAGCTGTAGCTCATTAAAACCCTGGAGTTGAACTATTTGTACCAAAAGACACCTGACAAATCCAGCTTTCCAGTGGGCGTAAAGACTTTAGGTTTGAAATAAAGGTAAATGTGTTTTGAAGCGCTTTTTTCTAGTGGCTTCAGCATAGATTTTAATGGGATGTCCTTAAGCTGGTCCCTGGCCTTTACAACATGTCGCCCCGCCCTCCTACTTTACGGAAGAGGACGACACGTATAGTAAATTGGGAAGTTTGGACATTTTTGTTTAGAACTATTGCCGAAGAAAGTATGGACGTATTATCAAACAACTCCAGAACAGGTACTACAACAGGAACAGGTACCCTGTGTTATAGGGTCCCTGACCGCAACCTTTCTGTCAACAAACGCCGTTACTGATACGATGTGTTTTTGCACAGTACTTGGGGCGTGTTAAAGTGCAAAGTTCATTGTATTGTACGGAGCAGCACTGTTAACAATGCTGATTATACCGTAGAAACAGGATAGTCCATGATAAGCAAATGTTTTTTTTCGACGCACAAAAACACACACACTGTTCCTGTATCGATAAAATATGTAATATTATACTATACTATATGGAATACCAAACATTCGTCTTTAATTTCCCAACACCATACATATAATTAGCTTCCAATTGTCAAATTTATTCGGACTCACTAGTTAGAAGAAAAAGCTACACGTTAAAGAGTAGTTTAAGAATTTGCGGTAAATATCGATATAATGTATTGTCTTACAATAACATCTCGCATAGGCAAGGTATGTGAGCCATTATACACCATGTCGTCCAGCCCTTTTAGCCTCTACTAGGCTTCGGGAGGGGGCAAAATCTTCTCTCCCAGCAACCACACTCCCCTGGCATGTTATCTCTCTATTTGGCCGATTACTACTCTTTCCAACCGCCTCCCGAAGCATGTAGAGGCTACAGCCCTCCCACTCTACGTAAGAGAACGACACATATTTTCGATCGGGAAGTTTGTACATAAAGGAGAAGAACATGCCAGAAACAACATCTACAAAGTTACCTTCTTCGAGAAGCCCTGCCATCGGGGACAACGTTACTTCGCCCTCTCAGTCGAAAGGCAACATCTTGAGTGAAAAACGTCCTCAGTTCTTGAAGGTTCTCCCATCGCCAGGTAAGGTTGACGGTCGTCGATGTACGTGTAAGGACCCGCCCTTTGGCAAACAATGTACAAAGTACCCGGATGCGAAACCTTAGGAGTTTCCCGTCGTAGCTATTTTTAAAAAGAGGGCCTGAATGGGGGGGGGGGGGTTAGTGATTACAAATTACGCAACATTTTCACCACCGATAACAAAGTAAGTTGAATTCACAGAACTGAAACCATGGAATACTTTTATGGATTACGGTTTACGTTGCATAAAGGTAACTGCCTACGCTTTACGTATACGTAGAATGAAAACGACCAATCAAGACAAAGCACTGATTACTAATTACGTTGTATTAGGGTGACGGATTAAAAAGAGTTAAAAGGCCTGATTACGCTTTACGAAAAAGGGCACTGTGACTGGCCCTCAGAAAACGCACAGTGGGGCCAGTAGCATGTAAGTAACAGGATGGTATCCAATTTTCCGGCTCGGTCAAATCTCAAATGTCAAGGGTCAACGTCATTGTGCAAATGTAATCTACTAGCTACTCAGTCGAACCGCAGGTCACCGTAGAACGCGTTATTCTCTAAGATATTTGCCGGGTTACGATTTGACCCCGTTGCATGGGAGTAAACAACTGCCTATAGTGTAACAAAAATACCTCAGACCTACATAATGTTTATACTTTTCTTACCTGCAGGCTTTGCCCAGTACAACCAGGTAGATATTTCGTGCATTGCAAAATAACAGCTAGCGCTACGGCCTTCCAAACATTAGCAATTTTTGGTCACTTTATTTGTTCTTGTCTTTTTTGCTGTTCAACTGGATCCTATTAGCTAAATTATTACCACAGTGTGATAGCCCACTTCTTCGCCTTTACATTGATGCCAAAGACCCCTGGTAAATTTTATGGCAAACGGGTTTGCCCCCCAAAAAACGGTGACGATGCGCACATCGTGGTGGTCAACTTTTAGCCCAGTTGTAAGCTACTGACACGGGACACACACCATCCTGAGTTTCCGCTACATTTTGATACATTTCGCGTAATGTCATAAGATTCGTTTCTTGGTATGAGAAACTGTATGAATGTGGCTACCACATGCAATATAATAAGTGGTATGATACCATTCAAGTATATACAAAACGAGGAATTTAATACAAGGTTCTGACCATTCAAAAATCGTCAAATTTGAAGTCAATCGGTTTCGAACTCTTGCGTTCGATCCATGGAACCAAGGCAGCGCGTTCCATTTTTCGCGCCGCCAACAATGTTGCAACTTTCAACCGCTGTTTGCGAAAGTTCATGAAAAGAAGGAATCAAGTTTTTTCATTACAAACAGACTTTACGAAACCCATTCCAAGTCAGACTTATATCATGAAGACGCTAGAGAAAGTGGGATTCATGTGCAACTTATACCAATGTCAGCACATATGCCCGATGTTTGTATATTTGCAGTAACAGGTCATAGTGTCCGATTTCTCCTTCAACAATTAGGTCATGAAAAATCAACCTGTTGTTGTATTTGTTCATGCCCAAATTCCTTCTCTTCTGTTTTCATCCGTAAAGTGGGTATCCTTTTGAAGCTTACTATTTATGGGTTCACCACCGTGACCACGAAGTGGTGGTGAACCCATATTGCTTTTTCTGATGTTTCTTCTTCTCCTCCTCCTTCTCCTGCCATTTTTTAAATGGATTCAGCTTCTTCATTTTAGGGCCTAAGGTCCTGAAATTTGGTATGGAGGTACAGTGGGCAAATACCCCTAGGCGTTTTTTAAATTTTGTGATACAGGCTTTTAGAATGGTTTTATTTGAGTTTTTGGCTGTGTTATAGCAAATGTATTACTGTGTTAGTGTGCCGTGTTTATCACGTCTGGGCATGAGTCATCACAATGGAATGCAGGGCATCAACCAATAGGCATGCAGCTTTCCTCTATACTTCTTGCTGATTGGCTGTTGGGATTTAACTTCATTAACACCTGCACAGAGCATTTCCACCTGCACAGAGCATTTCTTGCTGATTGGCTGTTGGGATTTAACTTGATTAACACCTGCACAGAGCATTTCCATACTGACAGTATGTCTTTATTCAAGTGTTTTGGTAGGTATTTCAAGCTTTCCTGCTCGAGCATTGGAATGCGGGGCATGAACGTTTTTTTTTTTATTTTGAAAATCAACAGTTTGCATTATGCAATTAAAAATCCTAACCAATAAAGTAGGGAATAGCTATCCAACTGTTGTTTTAGTTGTATGTTACTTCACATTATAGTTATATCAATGTAAATCATTGTTTTCCCTTGTGTTTCTCATTCTTTCCCTGCCATGTCGTAAAATGTGGTGAACCCATCGCTGTATTTGCTCCAAAGCAAATATTGGCCTTTCTCGTTATATTTCTGATTCTGTTATAGCATCTGTTGATAGCATGAATGACTTAGGAGTCACTGTACAGCCAGATCTTCAGTGGGATAGCCATGTTGTGAAAATAGTATCAAAGGCAAATTCCATGACTGGCTTCATTAAGCGTACTATTGGCTTTAACACTAACATCGATGTTCGCAAAGCGTTGTACACCACACTGGTTAGGAGCAATCTAGAGTATTGTTCTCCCGTGTGGTCCCCACATTCTCGTAAGTTGATATCTCTAGTCGAAGGGGTGCAACGCCGGGGAACAAAATTTATCCTAGGTCCCCAGGCTAATCACCTTACCTACAAGGAACGACTAGAGATACTGCGGTTGTTACCGCTCACATTTAGGCGTGAAGTTGGGGACATAATGTTATTTGTTAAGTCTAGGGCAACTCTGGAGAAATATGTTTCTTTTCCAACCAGACCCACAAGAAGTGCCAGAACACATATGTTAACCCCTTTTAGAGCCAAAACATCATCGTTCAGTCACACATACATCCCCAGGCTAGTCAGTATTTGGAATAAGTTAGGCTCTGACCTCCGCGGTACTGGTGAGCGAGCAGCTCATCAGTCGTATATTACATCATTTAAACACAAACTCCTCAAGGCCACCTACAACAGATTTAACACACGATTACAGTCTTGACCTGCCATGTACTTGGACCACTTCTTGTGGGTGCAGTTCTTGCATTGCCTCTAGACCCTACTAAGTTCCTATATCAACATGATGTATTCCCACCTATTATTAGGTAAAATTGTTTAATGCTTAACATATCATATTGTTATATTTATTGCTTATTTCTACATATTGCTGCAATTGATTATGTATCTGACTGTGTAATGTTGTTGTTGTTCATGTGTGTTTACACATTCATTGATTTTTGTAAGGGAGGGCAACTTGTAAAGGTGCGTAAGCACCTGTTTTGCCCTCCCTTTCATTTGTGAAAAATTCAAATAAACAAATAAACAAACAAATAAACAAATTTAGAATTTCCTCATTAATTATGCAAATTAGCGCCTGATTTGCATAATTGCCATCTGATCATGTCAAGCATCACTTATACTACTAACATACCAAAAATCACGACAGTACGTCAACCGGTTCTTGAGTTATCGTCCTTCAAATTTTTTTCAACAAATGCTCCTGCAGTTCAAGAACAAGGCGCTAGGGGACCCAAACTCACGTCACTTCTTCCCTACCACAAGAGCTATCTACCAACCAAAATTCGTGACCCTAGCATGTCCAGAACATGAGATATCAAAACCGGAAGTTCAGCTGCAGTACCTAGGAAAGCCGCCAGGGGGCCCAAAATCTAATCATTTCTAGGTCTCATGAAGACCTACCCACCTACTAAGTTTCATTCCAATCCATTTACTGCTTCTCGAGTTATCTTGCTAAACCACACACACACAAACACACATACATACCCACACACAGACAAACGCTACTGAAAACATTAACCTTCTTGGCGAAGGTAAAAAGTGATGTTTTTGCACCTAAATCGAGGGAAAGACGCAGGTAGCCCTCCCCATACTACCGAAACTGAGGAATTGCTGCAGCATGAGTAGCAGTCCAGTGTCCTGACCAATAGCAGCGTGGCTGTTCATCGTGGCCGCTCTGTGGATTTGGGCCCTGATAATACCTCACATTGGAGGTCGTCGATCCCGGAAGTTACGCCCCCCTCCCCGAACGACTCGAAGCGAAGCATAGAATGTTGCGTCTCAGTTGCGTCATACAATGAGCTTCTTTTCGTGAAGATGTGGGGCGACTTTCTCTGTCATCTGTTTCTTCAAACGTTTGTGGCCATCCCAGCGCTCGCTTGAACCACCGAGGACTGACGGATCGAACGTTGGCTACGTACGTTTGAGTCGTCACCACCATGGCCCAGAGCAAGCCCCACACCCCAGGTACGGCCCGGGGCGCTAAACTGGCAGCTCTGCTGGTGGACGAGGGGACTGCGCTAGTCAGGAAAGTATTTGAGGATGAAGTCAAGAAGATGAACCCTTCAAGTCTTCGTGAACAGCTAAAGAGTCATAAGGGATATCTTTGCGGACTGCGATACTTGAATGCTGGTCAGAGGAAAACACTCTATCCACCCGGCGACGATGTTCCAAATACTGCACAGGGGTTTGACATATCGCTCTTAGAACTTCTACTGAAAGAACTCGTTCGGAAAGAACTTCGTAGAAAAGCACCGTATGAACACCAAAGGAACAGCCTTCGACAATACAGGAACGACAATTACGGGCACATTTCAAGCACGGAGCTGTCTGAAGAACAGTTTGACACGCTGTGGAAGGAACTGACTGATATCCTGGTTTCTCTCGGTGGAGACAGAGACAGGATTTCAGAAAGACTCAACTCCAGCATCGACACTGAACTGGAAAGCAAGTACTTCGAACTGCTGGAGCGACTGCACAAGGAAGACATGGAGGTCAAAGATCTTCTCATGGCTCAGGGAGAGAGTCTAAGGAAAGGGCAAGAAGAAGTTTTGGAACAGGGAAAGGGTCTGCTAAAGGGGCAAGAAACACTCTTGAATCAAGGAGAGAGCCAGAAAAAAGGACAAGAAGAAGTTATGAAGGGGCAAGAAGCAATCATGGCCCAAGGAGAGAGCCAGAAGAAAGAAATTTTGGATCAAGGCCAAAGCCTAAAGAAAGGACAAGAGGAGATAAAGAGTTTGTTGGAGAGAGTCCACGATGCCCAGAGCCCAGGAAAAAACTCCAGGCAACACGAGGATTCAAGCTCCAGGACAGGTAAGATTTCTCACAATAAATGTTATCTGTACACTCGACCGGCAACACGAATTTGGCGTCCTTTAACTTAAGACCCTCAGTAGCATTGGTACTCATCATCCTTCTCTGGTATGGATTTGGCAGATTGAAGAGATCTGATGGAAACCCGTAATCCCTGAGTCTCCAAGCAGAGGTTGATGGGGAAGATTGTTACCTTTCTGTTTGTGCCTCGTTTTAGCCTGTCGCTACCCCCACCAACGTTGGTAGCGACAGAAAAAAGGGACATATATAGAAAGATAACGAGCTTCCTCACCAACTTTTGCTTGGAGGGTAGGAAAACCACACGGAGTTGGAGTAGTGAAACTGGTAGGCCCATCTGTCTTCACATTCCCCTAAGTTGCCATCCCATATCAAATGGGATAAACATTCGAATAAGAGATAGAGATATGTTACAAATTGTCTGCTGTTTTCTTAGTATTTTGAAAATCTGCTCACCACACCATACAGGATTGGCTGATGTGGCTGATGACGTCATCAACTGTCTGCAAGACCTGTACCGTACCGAGTCTGCGCATGTGCGGCCTCTGCCCTGGTGCGAAGACCTCAACCTGCATCTTGGAGAAGTCTTCACCAACCTGCAGCTCCAGTACAGGGATGAAAGGGGGCGCTTTCATGACGCAGGCACTATCGTAAGCTTAGCAGATATCTATGAAGGTGAGGGTATCCAAGTTAACGTTAGATCAGCTGTCAAAAAAGTAAGGGTAGAAGGGGACCCTGGTATTGGGAAGTCGTGCTCTTGTCAGAAGCTTGCTTATGATTGGTCCTGTGGGAAACTGGACAGGTTTAAGTTTGTGTTCTTTCTAGAAATGCGACACTTAGCTGGGAAGGTAAAGGATGAAATATTTGAGCAGCTCCTACCAAAGGATACAAACACGACCCCGGACCAGCTCTGGTCCTACATCCAACAGAACCAGGATGATATTCTCTTCATCCTAGACGGTCTAGATGAGCTCAGTCAGGCAGCAAGGCAAGTCACAGATGTGGTGGACTTGATTCAGGGTAAAATCCTCCGGAACTGTCATGTCCTGGTGACCTCTAGGCCGTACCACTGTGTCAAAGACCTGGAGAAATGTCACCGGTTCTACAGAATAGTAGGTTTTAGAAAGAAAAATTCAGAGGAGTTCATACGCAAATACTTTTGCGAATTCCCAGAGTCTGCCTCAAAACTGGTGGAACAGCTTCAACCCGACCAGCTTCTTCGTAATGTCTATCTGTCACAAATTGTAGTAAACCCCCTCAACAACTTGCTCATATGTGTTGTGTGGGAAGATAACAATGACCAACTGCCCTCGAGCAAAGCTGAACTGTATGAAATGATTGTACTTTCAGTCGCAAAGCGATTCTGTACAAAGAAAGACCTTTCGGTGGAAGGTGATGAACTTCCTCCTGACATAAAAGCAGCCTTGCGAGGTCTGGGGAAACTGTCCTGGGAGGGGCTAGAGCAGGAGCAGCTCCAGTTTAACATAGCTGAGATTACAAAGAACTATGACAAGAACGCCGATAACATGTTGACCATGGGCCTCCTGACTAGAGATTACTCTTTCTCCAGAATCAAACGCACCTGCCTCTGCGCCTTCCTGCACAAAACATTTCAGGAATACATGGCCGCCCACTATATCAGTAGCCTGTTCACAGGTGGTAGTAGAGAAGAGGGGATGAAATGCCTTCGTAGTTTGTTTGGTTTGACAACTACTACTGGTATCGACAGTAAAATGATTTTAGATAGTTGCCGCAAATACATGGAGGTCCAGGATTGGTTACTTTTGATCCTAGCTGAGAATGCAGACCCGTTATTTGACATGTTTGCAGAGGAACTTAACAAAGCTCAAACTGATGAGGACAGGGACGTTTTGTCATTTGTGTGTATCACGTGGCTTGGAAACTCCTGTGCAGGTGTTAGAATGGCCGGGATTGTGTCACCTTGTCTGTCTCAGCACGCAACTAACAACCTGGGTGATTTTAGTAAGGACTATAATCGTCATATCAGTTGGATTGTAGGTTTGACACACGTACTAACCTGCCAAAAGAAACTCGTTGCAAGTAACAATCCAAGTTTGACACAGCATTTGACAGTCAACCTCCGTCATATCAGTGCAAGATCCTTGATTGAAGAGGAACTTGACGCGTTAGAAGAAACATTATCAGATTACGACGCATTGCGCTCTGTGAAATTACTTGATGCTGGCGGTGGTATTAGGGCTGGGGTTCACACTTTCTCCCCACTGCGCACATTCATACCTCGGTGTGGAGCAGGAAGTGTGTCCATCCATATCAATCCTTCTTATGCATTATATCTGTCACTGTTGAGCTCGTTAGAACAGCTTAGCGTCGCACCAAGACTTGTAGATATTAGAGTTACTGTAAATGGTACCATGGGTGGTATATTTGGCGATACACCAGATCTAGACTTCTCAGAATACGACAGACTGTTGTCCCGAATGATTGTAAGACAGGATTGTCTCAGGTCGTTAAGGCTAGAGATTGGTGGGTGGCATCGTCAGGATCCTGAAGTCAGAGGGTTCGGTAACCTAACAGCGACCCTTCAGAGCATCTCCAAACATGCAACCCTTGAGGAGGTTGACTTCGAGCTTCCAAGGAACGACGTGTTGACTGTAGGTGCAAATACAAGGTTTGAGGTGGTTTTAATCGTTGACAATATAGAGATAGTAAAGTACAGAAGGTATGAGACATTTGATGTGGGGCCAATGGTTCACGAACTCACAGAGTGTATCAAGAAAAACAAGATGCTGAAGACACTAAGGCTTAGATGGAAACTCTGGGATATTCAAAATATAACACATAAAGTTTACCATGGAGTCTGCAGTAGTCAGTCCCTCTCCAACCTGTGTTCTGCGATCCAGAGAAACCGAACTCTGGAGACGCTGGAGATTGAGGGCATGTTGTCTGACTCTCAGTCAGGACGACAGGCAAGGATAATTGCCAAGTTGTTGGGTAATAAACCCAGCCATTATAAGGTGTTCAATATAACTATGTTGGACCGCCCACCTGTCATTGACTTTGTCATTTTTCCGGCAGCTTGGGTCGGGTACCACAGCGATAGAACAGCTGCGGAGCCCCGTGGGCCGTCCACATAGCAGTAGAGAACACAAACGTCATTCATGTCTCACAAAGGACCAGCTGGAGTGCCCTTAACAAAGGTTTCAGGGCAGGGACCAGTTAAGGAGATCCCATTGAAATCTATGCTAAAACCACAAGAAACAAACACTTTAAAACACATTTACTTTTATCTCAAACCTCAAGTCTTTACCCCCACTGGAAAGCTGGATTTGTCAGGTGTCTTTTGGTACAAATAGTGGAAGTTCAACTCCTGCGTGATAATGAGCTACAGCTAAAATACTGAAATGAGACCAGGATTTCACCCCCTGGCAAAGTTGAACAGTCCACACAGATCAAAAGTGTTTAGAGGTCAATAACAGGTCAAACCATGAAAAAGGTCACACTTTTTTGCCATATTTTAAAAATATACATTCTTCTGTCCTTCTTACCAGAAAACTGGGCCTTTCTGAGCAAAATTTGCCCAGGAAAAAAATTATCTAAAAAATAAGTACCAAAATACGGTGTACACACTGTTAGTTCTGCGCATGCCGATTTGCTGGTCCCTCCCCTTAACCATTGAACTGGTTACGCGTGGCTTTGATATGTACAGGCCAGAGGAATCCGTCCTCTGCTTAATTAATAAATAAATGGAAATTTAACAATTTCATCTAGTAGTTGTCACAAGTTTCGATTTTAATAGCATGTCAGTGTTCCAGGCGAAAGTAACTTCGTATCAAGATTTCTAAAAGTCTATCATGGGGTCAATATATGCACTAAAACAGATTGTTTTTTTTTGTATCTGACAGGAGCACGACAATACCCACCTTTGTTTGAACTTAATATAACAAACCTTTCTTCAGTTTTAAAAATGCCATATACAGTATCTTATTAAGATGCCCCTGCCTCCAGAATGTATTAGACTAAAATTTGCTAAACATGTATGGTAACAATTTGTCTTACATCGATGTGGGTATACCTGCTTCGCACTATAGATGCTTTCATGGTAGTATTTTGTAAACCAATGTATTTTCATGCTTTATGTACATGTATCTTGCAAAAATCTGTAGTGGTATAATGTTTATATAAAATTATATTGGATATCATTTGAGTAAAGGACATGTACGTTTAAAATGCATTGGCAGTGGGACCATTCTTTGTTTTGTTTGTTTGTTTGTTTGTTTGTTATGTTTACTGAAAGCTTGTTTTTGCTCTGTTTCTTCTTCTGCTCCAAACACTGAGCTGGTCAATGACCTGAACCAGACCGTCTGTCACCATGGTAACTGGTGTTGGGTTACATAATGCTGCAGTTGTACAGTAGGAGGGTTTTAGACTAATGTCACTATATATGCGAATGTGTTAAACGTTTGATTAAGAATTAATTAACAGAGCAAACCATATGCGAAGGTAAACATTATGCATTTGTTTGGCAAATGTTGCCTTTCTAGTTTTTTCTTTAACTTGGTTTTAGTTACGAATACTGACCCGTGGATTAAAATGATGTGACGTTTGTACATTGTGTAACCTACGAGCGGACGCGCGAGTCAAGGAAAGTTGCTCACACAGTTTATTACTGATTTCATTGTATTGTGTTCTACCTTGGTTCTACGTTATATGATGTTAAGGTTACAAAATTGTTTCTCTTATGTTATTTAAGCTGCTTTGATCTTGTATTCAATTTGTAACCTGCGTTATTTGATACCTTTGTTAATCTTGAGTTCATTTTGTTAATGAATTTTGTTTGGGTCCCCCCCCCCCAGGAACCTTTGAAAATCGCCATCAGGCGACATGTATTTCCTGGATAAATAAACAAGCAAACAAACAAACAAGCAAACAAAATTACTTAGTTAGACTTCTTCGAATCCTGTTGAACAAAGAAAGACGTTGCATTGTCTTATTTAAAGTCAATGGAAGTTGCCTTGTCGTATTTAAAGTCAATGGAATTTACTCTTTTGCCCCATATTTCGTGTGACATATCTCATCAGTACACAACCCCTTCGCAACGTGTATCCCGTGAATGTTGAGAGAAATGCTTGTGCAATCTTCCACAGTCTGTAAGCACAGTAAAAGATTATTCCAGCACATAGAAGCAAAAACAAGGAAACGTCGATCATCAGGTACTGGTGAAGCGGAAGTTGTGCGGCACGTGACCGGATGTGAGGCAGGCCGCCATGTCTGATCACGTGACTGATCCACCACACTGCGCGCTGCATGGGCGTCTCTGGTTGATCCCTGTACAGCCGGGACAGGCGACGGGCGTTTTCTCTGTACCTGAAACATGACAAATACATTAGGCCACAGCACGTAAATTTTCTGGATAACATCCTCCGCAGACTCCATATCTAATGCGAGCGGGCGGAAAAAAAACAAGGTTCCTACATTTTCAAATTTTGACTCAATCATTGTACAAATTGTTTTGATTCATCACATATACACAGCCAGCATCACATATCACTGCATCAAAGTAAGAAACAAAACATTAAATCAGAGCCTTTTCTTGTCTCCTCTCTTCATAGTCATCTGCCATCCAGCTTCCGGCATGGCACAAGACATCTTTGCCCATTTTCGGCATGTTGACCACTGTCAGAAGGCAACAAAATTTTTTTTCTAAAATTAGGCGAAAACTAGAGGTCGGAGATCTCATGTCTTCGTCAGAGGTACATCGTTCTAGAGAAATTAACATGCGTTTTCTTCACTCTTTTTAACAATCAATTTGGTCTAAAGAACAAAAGAATCTCTGTACTATTTTTATGGTACAGAACACCCTGAAACGGTTTGCCGCAGGTTATACAGATGCGTCGTCACCCGTGTTACGCCCCCCCCCCCCTAGTTACTTGAGTTTGGACTGTTACTGG
>NW_017803002.1:590038-606610 GCF_001625305.1 Branchiostoma belcheri
TGGAAAAAAACGTTCAAGAAATTCTTACTGTGTTGAAAGTGTCACAACAGCGCCGCAAAATATAATAAGAGAAGATGTTATAAAGGAAAGAATCAGAACGGGGTGACTACTGCTGTTTTGTTAATTTGTCTTTATGACAAATAGAAGACTTGTTTCTTGTGTTCTTTGTGTCCTAACATTTGTACTTCTACAGTTAGTATATTCCAAATCTAGGCATCTCGTTTTTCGGCCCTTCGTGTTTTTATTGCGCGCTTGCCTTAAATTCAAGGTAATTAGATTTAAGGTCTCCAGTGGACGTCATCCATAGCAATTACTTGGTGTGGCCGGCCGAAGAAAATAACCTGACATGTCCAACCTATCCTCCCCCTGCTGAAGTTATAGTACAATCCCTCAATGTAACGTCATTTGATCCCATCCCATTATGGGGTTCCCCAGCTATATCCAGCTGTCGGCTGTCTCCAAGCAGATGTAGGTGGGGATTTCTAAACACAAAAGGTCCTATTACGGGGACATAACGACCTCCACGACTCTCATCTTTAAACTCAATCTTGGAAACTATCACAGTAACATGCCTATCAAATTTCATTAACTTCCATCCACACATACAAAAGTTATCCTGCTCACAAGAAAAATTAACAAAATGCCCCCTGTAGTCACAACGAAACCCCCCCACGAAGCTCAGTAACGAACTTAACCTTGGTCCTGACAATAGTAAGCACCACACCAAGAATTATAATCAACATTTCACAAATACTTGAGTTATCTTGCTAACAAGCCAAAAACACAAAAGGTGCACTAACGTGACGCAAGGACCCCCCACGAAGCCGAAACTTGTACTTGACTTCGGCCTTAACAGCGGTAATCTACCTGCCAAAAATCATGGACGTCGAATGATGCCTTCCAGAGTTATATTGCAAAATCCGCAGTTCCCCACACTCCGGTGAGACAATTTCATAGTCCTTCTGACGAAGACAATTAATGCACGCACTGATGTAATCCATAGAAATTACTTGATATGGCCTTATACAGGTTTAATTCGCTATTTTCGTATGCACTAAGTAAAGCGCTCAAGTCATCTGATCCCTCTCAAGTCCATTTAAAATGATCGAACGTTATCATCACATATGAATTATGACATATGAATTATTCAGAAATAACAAATACAAATGCATTGACATCCGAAAGCAAAATAAGCAACGTTAACACTTTGCTGCTAGTCTTTTGCTGTGTGTTTGTGATTGGTTTGTGTACATAGTTATGGTTTATAGTTACTTGATACAGTAAAGTCATAGGAAGAAAAGGGAGAATGCTATAAACGCAGACTGACAAAACATATGATCGGAGGTCTCCTCTGTAGCTGGGAGGGAAGCGAGAATTTAATTTTGTTATGGAATGTACCAAATATGATGTTATACGTAACAAGCTATTTACATTTCTCGAATCAAATACCATAGATTTCAAGAGTCTCGATGTTGGAGACAGATTTGAATATATCTTTTCATGTTATGGTTCCCACAACGCAAAAATAGGTAGATATATAAAGGAATGTTTTGTTATTAGAAAAAGATACCGAAACTTGTGATTAGCCCACTCGATTGTAACACTTTATCAAAGACTTGTGCTACCCCTTATTATTTGAATAATTATGATATAGATATGTTAGGTTTTATTCGACATTAGGTCTTATTCAACACACTTATTTTATTGTTGTTACTCTCTTTATGTAGTTGCCAAACATTGTACCATGTGCAGTTGTTGTGCAATAAAGTTCTTCTATGACAGTTTCCTACAGATTTCCTATAGATAGAAATATAACCGTACGTGTGATTGTTAGTGACGTCCTGTAACGCTCTGTGTAAGCTGTCTGCTGTAAGCTCCCCGAGTCGCACCGCCCGGCCCGTACCGAGGGCCTCCACCCGCGCAAGGTTGCTGAACTGGTCCCGGAACAGCGGAACGCCGACTATCGGCACGCCGTGGTACTGCGCCTCCTGCACGCCGCTCGCGCCACCATGGGTCACGAACAGCCGGGTACGCCGGTCGCCTAGCACAGGGAAAGAGACGGGAAACTGTTAAAATCAGGCGGGTCCGCCGGTCGTCTAACACAGGGAGAGAGACGGGAAACTGTTAAAACCAGGCGGGTCGCTTACCGGTCGCTTACAACAATGAGAGACGTGATACAGTTACAAACAGCCGGGTCCGCCGGTCGCGTAGCACAGGGAAAGAAACGGACAATAGTCACAACTAGCCGGGCCTGCCGGTCGTCTAGCACAGGGGGTATGACGGGTAACAGTTAAAAACAGGCGAGTCTGGTCGCTTAAAACAGGGGGAGAGTAGTCGCTTAGCACAGGGAGAGAGACATACGTCTCACAATACAAGTGTAGGACCAATTTTGTAACTTTTACAGAACTTAAAGCGCTATACTTTAACTAGACCAGAGGGTTGGTCTGCGGGAAAGGATGATGACGTCATATTACCTAGCAGGTCGTTCTGTGGTAACCATGGCAACAGCACCGTGTTGTTACCCAGGTGACGCGGAGATGGACCTCGATATCTGAGTACAAACAAACAAACAAAGTTCATTAACAAACAAGAGTTCCACGATCTCATTCCGTCGCCAAATGACGTTAAACCTTCCGGTTTACGAAATATACAATTTTAATCATTGATTTCGCAAATAAGAGCCTCATTTGCATGGATTATATCAGTTGATCATATTATCCACCCAATGACAGCCTTATCTTAACAAATAGGCTATTCTAGCACTTCCTCATAAATTATGAAAATGAGGTCATAATTTGAATAAATTTGTATTGATGTTCACCTTCACTTAACTTCCAAATGTTGCAAGTATGATATTCCCAGCAATTACAACAATGAAACTATAGCAATTTCGAAACTATAGCAATTTCCCATTAATCATGCAAATTAGGTCTTCATTTGCATAATCTATATCCTTAGATGTTTTATTTGGCAGTATGTAATTGAAAGTGCCTACCTCCAAACGACTTTGTATGGTAAGCGGCCAAGTGCAGTACTCAGGACTTCCGCTAGGTCCGCATCGAAGTGATCTATCATGGAGCCGAACGACACCACCGCGATGTTTTCTCCCGCTACTTTGGCCAGAGACTCTTCTAGTTCCTGTGCGTAAAACATGATGATGATAATCTCTCTCAGACAACCTCCAAACACTTCAGAATCGTGCTGCAAGGCCTGTTCTTGGTACACCACGTATGTCACATATTAATAATATACAGCTGTCTGCCTTAGGTTGGAATTCCCTGGCAAGTCGTCGGCCAATGCACCTCCTTCAAACCGTCTTCAAATCAATACACCAACAAGTACCGGAATACCTACAAATGTTCTGTAGAACATCTCATATCTACCAAACTAGGCACAACTCAAACCTATCTTTAAAACTTCCTAAAGTCCGACTGGAATCTTGCCGAAGAAAGTTTGCATATAGGGGAGCATTTGCTTGAAACTGCCTACCTGCCACAGTTAGAGTGGCCACGTCTTACCTGTCGTTTAAGAAGGTTCTGAAACAACACTGCTGACCTCTGACCTTGGCCTGGCTTAACGACACTGATTTGCGGTTAACGATTCTGTTTTGACGCTTGGTTGTTTTATAACTTTATGTATTGTTTAATGTGTTGGTTTCATTGTTTTTATGTGTAACTTGTTGTCACGTACAGGGCATTCCTGAAAAGTAGTGTTTTTAAATAGCACTGAGGTCTCTACCCTGTATAAATAAAACAGAAATGAATAAAACTACAATAAAACTGCTACAATATGTGACTTAGTATAACCCGGTAGCATATGCATGGGCGTTTGTAAAGATCAGTGGTTTTCAGTAGCCTCCACCAGGCCTTTCTACGGGAATACGGATCGAAGAATTCGGCAAAAAATTGACCAAGGGAGTCCGGCCGCGGGGGGGTAGTTTCTTTAACTGCGCGGCCAGTCAAACCTACAAGGCGACCAAACTCCCCTGGCAATTATTCTCCTATATATATAGCCAGCGTAGTTAGTCTGGTAGAGACTAGGTTTTCAGCCGAGACAAAATCCCGCCCGCGGTGCATCCTTGTTTGGCACGATTTTCATTTCTTAGAAACAAAGGGGTAGAAAGCCGAGGAGTCGAACGTGACTTTGTGTCTCCCCTGCTCCTTGTCCTTGACCCAGATTCCATCCCTGTTTACCTCAGACGGCAGATGACGTATGTAGTTCAAGGTTACGGTTTGGGGCGAGCGGAACCGCTGGGCGAGCCAGTGACTAGTCAAATGTGTGATTGTGTCACCAGCACTCGCGTTGGGAGCTGGCCAGTAATGTCATTTCCTAAAGTGACATGACAACACACACATTCACATTCTAAGGCCACAGCAAGTAAATTTTATGGAGGACATCCTCCGCAGACTCCAAATCTAATGTCAGCGGGCGAAAAAAAACAAGGCGGGCCGAAAAAACACAAGGTTCCTACAATTTAAAATTTTGACTAAATAATTGTACGAATGGTTTTGATACAAATGTACAGTAGGAACATCACCTATACACAGCCAGCATCACATATCACTGCATCAAAGTAAGAAACAAAACATTAAATCAGAGCCTTTTCTTGTCTCCTCTCTTCATAGTTATCTTGCATCCGGCATGGCAACAGACATCTTTGCCCATTTTCGGCATGTTGGCCACTGTCAGAAGGCAACAAAATTTCTTTTTTTTTAATCCAAAAATGAGGTGAAAATTAATGCGCGCGCTGATGTCATCCATAAAAAATTACTTGCTGTGGCCTAAGTTAGAAATCGCCACACACTTTTGTCAATTGACCTGCGCGTGAGTGAGTGAGTGGTTTAGCCCTGGAGGCGGTAATTCTAAACTTTGTGGTTGGTTCATGTTTTGAACATCTGTCAAATATCTGTCATACTATGACTACATGAATATCTTTTGTACTATTTAAGTGGCGTCGGGTGGCGCAGTGGTACATCGTTCGACTGTGAAACGGGGAGACCCGTGTTTGATCCCGACTTGTACCTGGGACATGCCTGGACATGTGCCCCGATGTTGTGCCCTTGGGAAAGGCACTTTACACAACCTTCCTCACTCCACCCACACTCACTCTACCTTAGGTTGGGGAAAGGCGTATTGAGGTCACCTTGTGGTGCCGAAGGCGGCCGCACAGACCCTTGCGACAGTTCCACAAAAAGTTTGTGGAGCAAATCTGTGTTATCATGTGCATTATTTGATTGATTTGGATTGATGATTATGTGATACCCTGCATCAATTCAGCCGTTCAAGGCTGCGATTGCACGGGTACTAATTGGACAATATAAACTCATTTATTTTATTTTTTTAACGGTGTCGCTCAACGCAATGCCAATTATTCTTGGCCACTTCTAGGCATAGAGCTAGAGGTACTTAAGTGAGTATAATGTAGTTATGTCAGGAAATGGCGATGGACCTTTGTTTTGAAGTGTTGTGGATTGTATTCGGACGGAAAGCAACTGTTTGGAAGAGAGTTCCATAATTTTGCAGTCCGGGGAAAGATACTGTTGTTGTAAAATGACTTCGAGATAGGTATGTTGACGGTGTATTGATGTATTATTATTATTATTACTATGATTGTACCTGTGTGAGTGGCTTTGGCCTTTCTGCAGTGATCCCCCCGATGTACACCATGTTGGGCATGACGGGCCGGGGCGTCTCGCACAGCGGGTCGGTGTGACGTAACCACAGGTCCGTGCTGGCCAGCAGCTCGGCCACGGACACTCCGGTCTGTTCCCGGGCCAGCCGGTCAAACGGACGGAGCAGCACACTTCCGGTCAGCGATGACGTCACCAACTGGACCAGCACGTTCTCCAGACGTTGTAGGAAGGTCATGTCGTCTGTGGATGGTATTATTTACGTGTCGTAATTTCGTTTTGATGAAGGTACTAAAACGACTGCGATGCTGCAAACATAGCGTAAAACATCGTATCAAGATCGATACACGACAGGGTCCTTATGTCGGAGTTACAACTATGACATTATAGCAATTTCCCATAAATTATGAAAATTAGGCCTTAATCTAAATAATCTATATCCTCGGATGTTTTTGTCGTTCTCAATTACATATCACAAGGGTTTCATAGGCCTATTATTGAACGATCATGACAATCTGTCAACCGGTTCTTGAGTTATCCTCCTTCGAAGATTTTTCAACAAACGCTCCTGCGGTTCCAGAGCAAGCCGCTAGGGAACCCAAACTCATGTCACTTCTTCCCTACCCCAAGAGCTATCTACCATCCAAAATTTGTGACCCTAGCGTGTCCATATCGCGACATATCAAAACCGGAAGTCCTGCTGCAGTACCAACCAAAGTCGCCTGGGGACCCAGAATCTAATCATTTCTAGGTCTCATCAAGACCTACCCACCTACCAAGTTTCATGACAATGCATATAAAGCTTCTTGAGTTATGCTGTTCACAGACAGACAGACAAACGGACAGACGGACAAACAGATGGACAAACGCTACTGAAAATATAACCTTCTTAGCGAAGGTAATTATACCATGACTACCTGTGAGTGTGAGTCCGAGTTGCGGCACGTACGCGGGCGGCATGGGGACTCCGGCGGCGGTCAGGTCGTACCCTCCCGGCGTGCCGCGGGCTAGCGACACCACGGGCCGCCCCAGGTGCCGCGCCAGGATCACCGCGCACGGGGACAGGAAATCCGACAGCACCACGTCAAACTCCGTGCCGTTTAGTACGCCCTGTGTGATTGGACTGGATTTAATTTGATTTATTCGGACATTAAAAAAAAATTAACGACTCTCAGTGGCCAATGTGCAGATGTTGTCACATCGGCGCACCAAATCCTTATTTTTTTTGGCACACAGACAGATTAGCCTAAGAGGCTCGGTGGGCGTCACTCCACCGTACAGGTGGGGAAGTCGTGTAAAGTGCCTTTTCCAAGGGCACAACGTCGGGCCACGGTTAGTATCGAACCCGGGACCTATTGGTTCCGACTCTAACCGCTCTAACCGTTGCGCCACCGACGCCACATTCGGACATACATAACCGAAATAAACGTGTAGGGAAAGGAAAAAAGTCATGGTGGTCTTATTCTTACATCATTACATTTATCAAATCAAGTCTAAATAATTATTAAGTACATAACAATAAAGTAACAGCAAAAGAAGTGAAGGAAAACATTGAGCTAATGAATCAAACAGAATACATGTAATCACAATCGGAGAATAAATAGGTGATTAGCTAGATTTACACAATGCAGTGAATATATTGAAATGTTTATTGCAAATTCGTGCCCGGAGGCTAATTGCAAATTACAAAACATAAAAGAACAATGAAATACAGTATAAAATAACTTAAGTCTACATGATAAAGGTAGCTGTCTAAAACTAGAACTATGTCTAAAACTATGTCTGAAGGGTTCGACTTCTCTTCTGTAAACCATGGAAGACGTAATGTCCCACCTTTTCCAAAATTTGTGGGTTTTGGGAAGTTAAAAGAAAAGTTTTTCTTGGTCTGTAAGTGTAGAGAAATTGGGATAAATTGTAGAAGCTTGAATAGTCAACTCATTTCGAGCGTTGTTATGGAATGAACAGTTTGAAATAAAATGTATTTCAATAAGTGAACCAAACCTGTTGGAAAGTCGCTTCGCACTCAGACGCGAAAAGTTCGTACAACTTCGCGTGATCCAGGACGTAGGACAGCGCGGAGTACAGGTCCTCCGGTACTAACCTGAGAGGGCGAGCAGGGGGTGAAAATTACGAACTACGCAAGATTTTCACCGCCGATTACGATTTAGGCCACAGCAAATAATTTTTATGGATGACATCAGCACGCGCATTAATTTTCGCCTGATTTTGAAAAAAAAAATTGTTGCCTTCTGACAGTGGTCAACATGCCGAAAATGGGCAAATATGTCTGTTGCCATGCCGGAAGGTGGATGGCAGATAACTATGAAGAGAGGAGACAAGAAAAGACTCTGATCTAATGTTTTGTTTCTTACTTTGATGCAGTGATATGTGATGCTGGCTGTGTATATGTGATGCTCTACTGAATCAAAACCATTTGCACAATGGTTGAATCAAAATTTTGAATTGTAGGAACCTTTTTTCGGGCCGCCTTGTTTTTTTTTTCGCCCGCTCGCATTAGATTTGGAGTCTGTGGACGATGTCATCCATAAAATTTACT
Source organism: Branchiostoma belcheri (assembly GCF_001625305.1). Taxonomy (NCBI): domain Eukaryota; kingdom Metazoa; phylum Chordata; class Leptocardii; order Amphioxiformes; family Branchiostomatidae; genus Branchiostoma; species Branchiostoma belcheri. The sequence continues at coordinate 598,226 of NW_017803002.1, forward strand.
TGCTTTGGCCTTACGTTAAATTCTCAGAATTATTATGTTAAATTACGTAGTACTTTATGGATTACGTTCTAGTTGCAGAAAGGTATGCTTTAGGCCATGTTGATTTGATTATATGGATGACATCCGCGCGCGCATGAATTTTCGGCCGTTTCCAAAAAAAAAAGTTTCCAACCACACTGTAAATTGTACAAAACAGTTGCAAAATGAGCAAATATATACCGAAAGTTGGAAAAAAAAATATTTGAAAACGATTCCAATGTCGTAGAATGCCAAAATCAAACAAAAAACTAAAATGCAAAGAAATGAATTTAAAGAGTAGATTATTCGCCATACCATACTCTGTCATTTGTTCGACCTTCATAACAACGTAGATTTCATGAAAGCAACTTTTTTTTTGCAAAACTTTTTTTTTATTCGCGCGCTCGCATCAGTTTTGGGGTTCCCAGAGGATGTCATCCATATAATCAAATCAACATGGCCTTACCTAGGATACAAACAACCAATTACGTGTTACGGCTAATGTAATGATTAGGAATTACGTAGATTTTTGGAGACTGCCTACGGATTAGCCTCCAAAGCATGCCAAAAACTGGGGGTTTGGGGGGTCTTCAGGGTCTTTGGGAGCTTTTATGTGCTTTTTTTCTGATTGCATATAGACAACATAGCCGGCCTGGTTGAATTACCCCCGTCAGAACTGGGCAAACCCCGGTTCTATAAGCCTGATACGGAGGCTACTACGGATTACGAAGACTTAAAAGGCCTGATTACGCCTTGCGAAAAAGGGCATGCAGGCCCTTAGGCCACACCAATTTAATTTCTTGGTTAATGGATTCACCCGCTTAATTTTTTTCTGATCCGCAAAAAAAAAAAAATTAAGAATCAACTTCAAAATGCTCATATTTAGCCCTGGACAGTTGAAAACAGTCATTTTCTTTCTGGTTGTTACAGCTAATCAATCTTTCAATACAATGGTATCATTAAAAGTTTAAAACTCATTGTTTAAATTTTGAACCAGCCTGGTGTGTTGACTTCATGCCTCCTATCGTAGCATTTTGGGCCATAATAGGATGCCTATGCGTGTTTTTATTTTCATTTCGCCCGCCCGCTCCATTATTTTCTAGAAAAATCCGTTAACCAAGAAATTAAATTGGTGTGGCCTTACCTTAGTACTCCCTGAGACGGCGTCAGACTCACGCGTTTGTTCGCACGCTGCTTGTAGTACCGTAGCGCGTCCGGATGCCGCGTCGTCAGCAGGGAAAACTTCCCCCTGTCCCGTATGCTGTCCTCCGTCCCTTCGGTAACCAGCATCGTGACCTCGTGTCCCGCTCTCACCAGCTCAGCCGCGACTTTGTTCACCACGGCCCACCGGCTGCCCAGCGGAGGTCCGGGGATCAGGATCCTACCCAAACTCACGGGGTTTAAGTTCGTACAGAAGACTAGAACGGACAGAGAGAAGGAAAACGACGCTCCCTGTGCCAAGGACATGCTTGTAGTACCTCAAACTATCAGTCGGGAATGTACAGAAGTAAAACTCTACAGGAGTGATGGACTTTTGGACCCAGCGCCTGTGATGACCAAGAAAGGGTTTGACGATGTAGCCGCGCGAGTAAGGCCACAGCAAGTAATTTCTATGGATGACATCAGCGCGCATTAATTTGTACCTGATTTGGGGAAAAAAAAACAAGAAATTTTGTTGCCCTTTGACAGTGGTCAACATGCCGAAAATGGGCAAAGATGTCTGTTGCCATGCCGGAACGTGGATGGCAGATAACTATGAAGAGGGGAGATAAGAAAAGTATCTAATCTAATGTTTTGTTTCTTACTTTGATGCAGTGATATGCGATGCTGGCTGTGTATATGTGATGTGTATATGTGATGTGTATATGTGATGTTCCCACTGATGAAAACCATCTGTACAATGATTGTGTCAAAATTTTAAAATGTAGGAACCTTGTTTTTTTCGCCCGCTCGCATTAGATTTCGAGTCTGCGGAGGATGTCATCCATAAAATTTACTTGCTGTGGCCTAAGGGACCCCGCACTGACGTCTTATTACATCCTGTGCTGTACCAGGATTTCGTACACCGATTTATAGATGTAATGGTAACCAGATGCTGAGCCTATGGTCTTAAACCAGGTCAAGGCTTCCTCAGTGAATCATTATAATATTCACGTACTCAGTCATGTTCTCATAGATCAATTAACGTGAGAATTTATCCTTTAAAAGAGAACCCACACACTTGAACAATATGTAGTAATGTGTACAGGTTTTGGTGTCGAAGTTCCGTTCTGCTGAAACCTGCTCTGTTGGCCAGCCTTCAAGTTCACTGTAAACACGCACACAGGCACGGTATCTCCAGGTCATTGACCCCACAGCTAAGGCGGAGTGGTTTGTTTGAGTGAAAATAGCATGGTAGTCGCCAGGAGGCGTTACAAAATGTTTGTTACCATCGCCAAGAAGGTTATGTTTTCGTAGGCGTTCATGTGTCTGTCTGTAAACACGATAACTAAGAGAAGGCTTAAATGGATTGACTTCATAGTTGGTAAATGGGTAGGTCTTGATTAGCCTGGGTACCATCCGGATTTTCGCTACGCAACGCTCGAAAAAATCACGAGCGTTGCGTAGCGAAAATCCGGATGGTACCCAGGCTAGGTCTTGATTAGACCTCGAAATGATTAGATTTTGAGCCCCCTAGCGGCTCTTTAAGGTACTGCAGCTGAACTTCCGGTTTTGATATCTCGTGATCTGGACGTGCTAGGGTTACGAAATTTGGATGGTGGATAGGTTTTGTGCTGGGGAAAAGAAGTGTCATAGGTTTGGGTTCCCTAGCGGCTTGCTCAGGAACTGCAGGGGCATTTCTTTGAAAATATTCATAAGACGATAACTCAAGAACCGGTGGACGGATCGTCATGATTTTTGGTATGTAGGTAGCTTAATTGATGCTGGGCATAATTATGTGACAATTATGCAAATTTGGATGGAACTTGAATAATCTATGAGGAATCTCTAAAAACAGCTGCATTGCAAAATTGAACTATTCAAGCTTGTGGCTCAATTACATAATTGAGAAGGTGAGAAACGCAGGCAGATTTCGATTATGTAAAGCTTAATTTGCATAATTAACGAGAAAATGTTAATGTTAAACAATGGTTAACGTTCGTGCCCGAAATTTCATATTGGGGGTATTTAAAAGTTAGGTGAAGGTGAAAGATAAGAGTACTTTTGTTGGAGAATATGATCAACTGATATAATTTAAGAAAATGAGGATCTTTTTTGCATAAGAAGGGGGAATTATCTATGGCCGTGTTTAAGCGGAATCACCCAAACCGCGATTCGGGTAACTCACATTCCTCACATCTGGTGAAACCGTGTCCGATCACAATTCGTTTGAGCTACATTTATTGCTGTTTGATGATAACACGCAAGATGGCGTGTTATTAATGTCAGAGGTCAACGACCTGCTTGCTGGTGCCCCCCTCCCAGTGTATCTCGGCCGAATGCCGACGTGGTCCCGCCAGAGGCGGTGAAGCTCGCCCTAGAACGGACACATTATTTGACCATTACTGCTCTTTAAGTTGCTGCCACGTAAAAGTTGGTTTTGCATAAAAATAAAGAAATATCATCCCGTAATCCATGACCAGGCGAAGTTACATTGAAATCACATTGCGTTCAGACGCAAATCGCGATGCGGGGAAACTGATTCGAAACCACCTCTAGAAGTGGCTTGGGATCGAGGCGCTTTCAATGTGATTTGGAGCGTTCAGATGGAGCCACTTGAAACCGGCTTCGGGGTAAACCACATGTAAGCCGCATTGGGTGATTCCGCTTAAACACGGCCTATGAATACATAAAGATTAACATCATTTGGCGAAGGTATGAGGTCGTGAGGTAGTAAATTTAATGTTATTCAAATATCCAGCTTTATCAGACAATCAACACCTCACCTCACCACGTGTACGTAAGACTAATATTGAGTTGTTTGTCACACGGCGTCACGAATCAGCTACGAAAGGACGACAGACCCTACAAGAACAACAACAACCTGTGCCCGAGTTCCTGTCAAGAAAGTGCCAACTGAAGCTGTTCTCACTCACTTGAAAGGTATGTTCATAAACTGTGGGGTCGGGTGACGTAGCGGTAGCGTGTTCGGCTTAAAGCAAGAGGTCCCGGGTTCGAATCCTGCCCGGTGTCACCGATCTTGTGCCCCTGGGAAGGTACTTTACACGACTTGCGTCACTTCACACGGGTGAAAATGAGTAACTAGCTTCGGTTAGGGACGCCTCTCGGATAGGACGTTAAATGAAGGTCCCGTGTTTGGGAACAGCCACACCCAACGCATGTTTAAGAACCCACCGCATTTATCGAAAAGAGCAGGTGACCTTCCCAGTGTGAGTGGTTCACACCTTACAGTCTGGTCTCAGGTTTAACATCTTGAAGAGGTGATAGTCACCTGTTATGTCAATCCTTCCACAAATGTGGTAAATCTTTATAAAATCAAATAAAATCAAACAAAATACAACAATATTTACATATGCGTGGTTACAGGGAACTGTATCTATAATGCAGTCCAGAATTGCCCTGAGCTGAGGAAGGTGACAGACGGTCACCGAACGACGGCTAAAAAAAAAGACTTGGTTGTGCAAAAAGAGTCTCTTTTCTCAGTCGTGGTCTGTTTAAAATGTTTGTAAGACTTGAAATGTTTTTGAGGCTTACGGTTTCACACAATCATGAACATATGGCAAACAGCTTTTACTAGTATTTGTTTTTAACATAAGGTCTTGAACAATTGCATTATTCAAGAGTGAAGGTGACTAAGAAAAACAATATGTAATGACTGTTAAATGATATTTCAGAAATATTCAGCTGAACCTTTAAAAGATAAGCTTTATATTTTCTATCATTCCGCTGATTTTTCAATCTAGGAGGTAAAACATGGCCATAACAAGGGCATTATCTCTATATAAAGTCCTTGGCCTTAAGAAGGCCATTGAAATTAATATTCAAGCCGAAGTCCCAGACAATTAACATGTTTATTTTACTAAGACCCTTGTAATGTAGGACCGGTTGTCACTATAAAGTAACAATAACCGAGTTACGTACCCTACAAGCCCAGCGGCAAACAAGGACAAAATTCACTTTCCAATTTGAAAAGTGAAACAAGAACTATTCAGTTGTTGTGAATTTTACTACATCAAGTTCATTCCCTTGCAATCTGATATTTTAAAGTCACTGTAATAATTTTTGCAAGAGGTGATCGTCTTTCACCTTCCTCAGGGCAATTCTGACTGGTTTACATTGCACTGCAGCACAGGTGTCCATGGCTGCTATATATAGATGCATTCCCAAACGTACAATATTTACAAATGCCTGGTTACAGGGAACTGTATCTACAATGCGGTTTTAATTCAAATATTAAGTATTATATCAGTCATTTATCTATATATGACTGAGATAAAACCACCTGCCTAATGTATATTGACCCTTTTGGAGCAAAAATTCTCAAAATTCTGACGGAAAATGGTTATTGGAAGGGTCCTGGGCTGATTTTTAGAGTACCATCCAGAAAAGAAAGGATTCTGTTTAAATGCCCAAAGTATGAAATGCTGATTTAAATGTACCAATGTGAAGCAGTATGTGTCAATATCGTGGCGTTGGGTGGCGTAATGGTAGAGCTCGAGCATTCGACTTTGAAACGGCGAGACCCGGGTTCGAGTCCTGGTTGTACCCGGGACATGTCTCGACATGCGCTCCGAATCCGTGCCCTTGGGAAAGGCACTTTCCACGATTTTCCTCACTCCACCCAGGTGTGAATGGGTACCTAACTTCGGTTGGGGAAAGTCGTATTGAGGTCACCTTGTGGCGCCGAGTGTCAGCCGCACAGACCCTTGCGACAGTTCCACAAAAAATGTGTGGAGCAAATATGTGTATCATGTGTATTATTTGATTGTTTGTGGAACCATTTATTATTACCTTCGCAAAGAAGGTTATGTTTTCATGGGCCTTCGTCTGTGTATGTGTGTGTGTGTGTGTGTTTGTGTCTGTCTGTAAACACGATAACTCGAGAAGGCTTGAATAGATTGTCTTTATATTTGGTAGGTGGGTAGGTCGTGTTGAGACCTCCAAATGATTGGATTTTGGGTCCCCTGGTAGCTTGTTATGGTACTGCAGCGGAACTTCGAGCTTTTATATATCACGATCTAGACATGCTAGGGGCTCGAAATTTAAATGGTAGGTAGCTCTTGTGCCCTTAGCGGCTTGATCTGGAACTGTAGGGGCGTTTGTATATAAATATTCAAAAGAGGATAACTCAAGAACCGGTTAACGGATCGTCATTAATTTTTGGTATGTAGGTAGCTTAAGTGATGCTTGGCATAATTATGTGACGATTATACAAATTTGGATGTAATTTGAATAATTTATGAGGAAATTCTATAAAACAGCTGCATTGCAAAATTAAACTATTCAAGCTTGTGGCTCAATTACATAATTGAGAACGAGAGAAACGCAGGCATATTTTGATTATGTGAAGTAAGACTTAATTTGCATAATTAATGAGAAAATGTTATTGTTTAACGATGGTTAGTGCCTAAAATTTCATATTGGGGGTATTTAAAAGTTAGGTGAAGGTGAAAGATAAGACTTTTGTTGGAGAATATGATCAACAGATATAATTTAAGAAAATGAGAAAATGGGGATCTCTTTTTGCATAAGCAGGGGGAATAACCCATATCCATGAATAAATAAAGATAAACATCATTTGGCGAAGGTATGAGGTCGTGAGGTAGTAAATGTTAATGTTATTCAAATATCCAGCTTTATCAGACAATCAACACCATGGTATCCTCACCTCACCACGTGTACGTAAGACTAATATTGAGTTGTTTGTCACACGGCGTTACGGATCAGCTACGAAAGGACGACAGACCCTACAAGAACAACAACAACCTGTGCTCGAGTGCCTGTCAAGAAAGTACCAACTGAAGCTGTTCTCACTCACTTGAAAGGTATGTTCATAAACTGTGGGGTCGGGTGACGTAGCGGTAGCGTGTTCGGCTTAAAGCAAGAGGTCCCGGGTTCGAATCCTGCCCGGTGTCACCGATCTTGTGCCCTTGGGAAGGTACTTTACACGACTTGCGTCACTTCACACAGGTGAAAATGAGTACCTAGCTTCGGTTAGGGACGTCTCTCGGATAGGACGTTAAATGAAGGTCCCGTGTTTGGGAACAGCCACACCCAACGCAGGTTTAAGAACCCACCGCACTTATCGAAAAGAGCAGGTGACCTTCCCGGTGTGAGTGGCTCAAACCTTACAGTCTGGTCTCAGTTTTGACATCTTGAAGAGGTGATAGTCACCTTTTATGTCAATCCTTCCACAAATGTGGTAAATCTTTATGAAATAAAATAAATAAAATAAAATATAATATTTACATATGCGTGGTTACAGGGAACTGTATCTATAATGCGGTCTCAATTCAAAACGTACAGTCAGAATTGCCCTGAGGAAAGTGACAGACGGTCACCGACACGTCGGCTAAAATAAAAGATTTGGTTGTGCAAAAATAGTCTCTTTTCTCAGTCGTGGTCTGTTTAAAATGTTTGTAAGACTTGAAATGTTTTTTAGGCTTACGGTTTCACACAATCATGAACATATGGTAAAACAGCTTTTACAAGTATTTGTCTGGTTTTAGCATAAGGTTTTGAACGATTGCATTATTGAAGAGTGCACGATACTAAGAAAAACAATCCTATAATAAATGATATTTCATATAAAGGCAGCTGAACCTTTAAACCAAAGCTTTATATTTTCTATCATTCTGCTGATTTTCCACTCTAAGAGGTAAAACATGGCCATAACAAGGGCATTATCTCTATATAATGTCCTTTTTAAGAAGGCCATTGAAATTAATATTTAAGCAGCAAGTCCCAGACAATTAACAGGTCCATTTTACTAAGACGCCTGTGATGTAGGACTGGTTGTTACTATAAAATAACAACTACCAAGGCACGTACCCTACTAGCCCAGCGGGAAACAAGAACAAAATTCACTTTCCAATTTGAAAAGTGAAAGAAGAACTATTAAGTTATTGTTGTGAATTTTACCACATCAAGTACATTCATTTGCACTCTGATATTTTAAAGTCACTGTAATAATTTTTGCAAGATGTGATCGTCTGTCACCTTCCTCAGGGCAATTCTGACTGGTTCACATTGCACTGCAGCACAGGTGTCCATGGGTGCTATAGATGCATTCCCAAACGTACAATATTTACAAATGCCTGGTTACAGGTAACTGTATCTACAATGCGGTCTCAATTCAAATATTCTAGTCATTTATCTAAATATGACTGAGGTGAAACCACCTGCCTAATGTATATTGACCCTTTT